>NW_013952501.1:1236970-1238018 GCF_001266775.1 Austrofundulus limnaeus | reverse complement strand
TGTGTGTGTGTGTGTGTGTGTGTGTGTGTGTGTGTGTGTGTGTACTTTTTTCTGCTTACTTAGGTTTGCGGTAACATAATTTCATGTGTAGATTTTAGAAAAGATCATACATTGGGTTGAAATAAATTCTTAAAAAAATTTGCTCACGTGTTGTAAATTTGTAGCAAGCTTCTAGATTCGATTTGGACGCTTGCTGACCATGCTTGTTTGTGGCATTTTCATGTCCAGACAATGTATTTATGGGTCACTTTCTTGTGACATACTCTATTGAGTCTAAAATTATTGTTGACATCGAGACACAATTGAATGTCAGCAAAATGCTCAGAGTCTTTGTCTCCCATCACTTTTATCAGTTTGTATTGCACTTTGTGACTGTGCTTCTGTTCTAGTATTCCCTTTCAGTGGGTGCGGATCATACCAATAAGAGAAAATGTGGTTGAAAATGTGTTTAGGTATAATGGGTGGGCAAAGAAAGCAGAGGTAGAAGACAAGGGATAGATGAAGACAGAGTGGTGGGCAGGTTGTGTTGGTGATTGATGAGATTGCTGGGGAGAGCTAAGACTTCTGACTGGGTGAGATTCCTCTGATTTATATTTAAGGGAGTGTTCTATTGCTCTCAGAGGGGTGAGAAAACAGGAGAGGGAGAAATGAGGTGAAAGTGAGGACATTAGATCACCCTGGCTGACCTTTCTGTCAATCAGATGGGTGCTTCTTCAGCAGCAGGCTCACTTGTTTGCATCTTTGGTAGGTGTGTTTGTGCGCTTCCAACATCTGTCAATTTTTATTTTGTTCCATATTTTCTAATATGTGTGCCATCCTTTTGAGTGTTTACCTTAAAAAAACATGCCTAAACATTTTTTTAATTGTTATCTGAATGACATTTATTTGTTGTGCATCTGTCTGTGGGTGTGTTTATTCTAGTAGAGCCGCACAATATTAGAGAAACATTTAATTCTGATGCTGTTGGTGAAAATTGTATCACTCGCAATAAACTCACATTTTAATGGGCTTTGAAGTTCCCGGACATGCATATCCTTCAAATATATAT
>NW_013952501.1:1232413-1236833 GCF_001266775.1 Austrofundulus limnaeus | reverse complement strand
TATATATATACTGTATATAAAAAACATCTTTGTATTTAAGAAACTTGGCTTAAAACAAAAGATTTTACCCACTTTGTTTCATTACTGATATATTTTCTTTTATATTCAGGTCAGCCAATGTGAAACAGGAAGTGGTATTAACATGGGAGCTCTTAAAGAAAAACAACTGTTTAGTCTTTGTTTATTGAAATAATGTTATTTGAACTCTGACTCTTCTTCATCACTTCCATAGTGACTCAAATAATCTAAAGACATATCAGATTCATCTCTACCATCTGTATTGTCGGTCATTGTCTTGGACATTCCCCTTTGTCATCATTTCCTGTTACTACACATGTAAATATCTCAACAACTGTTCATCTCAGTTGCATGTTTTTTTTCAATATGTTAGCAATGTTATAAGTTCAAAAATACATTCATTTTTAGTACCAAAATTTGATGTCAAAGGCACCTTAACATCTCTGCCACTATTATCCTAAACCAGCTTTATGTAGTCCATCAGATAATTGCCAGATCCAGGACTGCATACTGTTTAAAGTTTATAGTCTATGATTTACTGCAGTCCAGGACCATTGATAATGTGACTATGATGAATGTTTGATATGTTGTGCAGTCTCACTCTAGTGTAGAGATGATTTGCATGTTACAATGTACTACTGTGAACCCAGCCATGAATTATGGTGGGAGTCAAGCATGTATCATTTTCAATATCACTCAGATTTGCAAAACAGGGCATGCCACAATATGACAAGAGTTTCCAAGTGTAATATAATGAAATAACAGTTCTACCAAAACACAACAGTTGATGCCAGTTGTCACTATGATGGCAAAATCACAGTTGCGTGTGACAAATTCAGTTTCTATTGCTGAGCAAAATAGATTAAAAAAGACTGTAGTATCACAATGTTGCTGGACTTCAGTTGTCAATGAATTTTATTTTTTATAGCACATTTAAAGACAGCTGTGATGATTAAAGTGCTTCACAAAGAGGTCAAAAACAAACAGGAAGAACCTTTGCTAAATAAATTAAAATTCACAAAATCACAATAAAATCCAATAAGCACAATAAAATGTGCTAAAACCAAACCAAAACAAGAGAACAATGAATTTCTCAATCTAAACTCAATTCACACTTTGGTCCTAAACCTATCCCCCCAACCAAAATCAGTCTCTGAAGTCGTGGGGACCAGGCTTTGGTCCCCACAAGGAGCATCGGGTTCTGTGGAAGCGTAGAGCTATCACATGCCATAAATTTATTTTTAAACTGGATCTCGTTATAACGAGAAACTATCTCGTAAAAACAAGAAAATATGTCGTTATAACGACAAAAAATATCTCGTTATAATGAGAAAACTATCTTGTAAAATGAGAAAATCATCTTGTAAAAATGAGAAAATCATTTTGTTATATCAAGATAACCATCTCGTTATAATGTGTTATGGTTTCTTCTGGTTTGTCATTTCACGGAAGTTTATTGCATGGATGGCGTGATGGAGAACACAACTGAGCCACTATATGCCTTTTTACAAAGAAGAAATCTGCAAGAGGAACACATTTCTAGACTAAAAAATGACAAAGTAAGTTACTGAATAATATGTTTAAATAATACCATCTGAATTCAGATTAGATATTGCTAAAGAAGTGCTAATAGCTGCAATGTCTGAGCACAAACCCAAATAATATGTGTTCTGTTCATTTTTGTTTTTAGTGGTTCAGTCATGTTCTCCATCATGCCATCCAGGCAATAAACTTTCGTGAAAGTGGCAAACCAGAAGAAACCATAACATGCAACGAGATGTTTATCTTGATATAACAAGATAGTTTTTCTCATTTTTACAAGATGGTTTTCTCATTATAACAAGATATTTTTGTCGCTATAACAACATATTTTCTCATACTGTCCCCACGAGGCTGCATTTTCATGAAAAATCTTCCCCACCAAGTATCAAAAACAAGGGCACACACATACCGTCTAGTACAGCTATATTTATGGAGACATTGTATTGACTCATATAACCTAACCCTGACCCCTTACCCTAAACCTAACCCCCAACACACCAGTGGCATTTCCCCCTATGGGGACTAGGGTTAGGTGGCTAAAAGTAAAAGTTGATCCCCACAAGTAGGTGTGTATGCCAAAAATTGTCCCCATGTTGTAGGGAATACCTTTCCACACACGTGTGTGTGCGCGCGCACACACACACACACACACACACACACACACACACACACACACACACACACATGAGCACAAGAAGTCCCTTGCTGCAAAAATACACAATCACTAAAGCCTCCAAGCAATTAAAGCTCTTTAGCAGTATCTCCGTGTCCAATCACAAGACTTAAGATTATGGCTGTGACCAACGAGGATAAAACGCTTTGAATCTGTGAATCTGTCACATATTGAAGCACTCATGTTTGGCTAACAGAGTGTGAAAATCACAGATCTCCATAACCAATGGCTAAGCTTTCAGGTAAATACAATTTAGGGAGTTTACAGACATATGGGCTGACACCTTAAATCCATATTTGTTCATCTTCAGAACAGTTCAAATAAAAGTGAAGAATAAGAATGAAGGTACTTTAAAGATATACGGGGGAAAAAAATCTCCTTCACCAAAGAAATGAAAGTGGTACTGACATTAATTATCATTAGCTGAGAAACAGTCTAATTATCAGTCTGTTTAGCTGGTTTGACTGAAATAAATTAGAGCAAAATATGATTACATTATGTTGCTTTCATGAGCTATTTTTTGATTTTGTTATGTCTAAAGCTGTATTTTATCAATGACTTTGACCATAAAGTTCATGTGCCATTGATTATAGAGGCTTATGCTGCATCCATATGCGCACAAACTGGAGCCCAACACACATCAAGTCACACAAACAAACGCGCATCCAAGGAAGACATCAAACAAATGCTACAGACAAAGGCAAAGGCACATGAAGTGATGCACATGGGAACCAGCCTGTGATCACAACCAAGGTATTAGCCTCAGAGGGGAGTTGCCCCAGGCGTCACTTAACATGTATGACAAGATCAGACAGAATATATGCATGCTGTATACCAGCAAACAACAACAACAAAAAGAGGACGGAAAAAAATAAAATAAAACTGCACAACATGCGTGTTCAAGTGCATCATCTGTGCAAGTGCTCCTGCATTTGAGAGTGTTTGTGTGTTGGTGTTCAAGCAGCATTGTTTTTGCACAACTCGATGTGCTTCTAAAAGCGTGAGTGCTTTCTTCGCTGTCCGCACTCTGCAGGTCAATTAATAATGTAGCACTTTCAGAGGTAAAGCAGGCCTGTGTGTCTGGTAGAGGCGTGAAGGGGGTGGAAGAGGAAAAAGAGACACTGGGAGACAAAGAGAATGAGAAGATGTGAAAGTGTGTGCGTGTGAGTGTGTAGAGAAGGGTTCACAAGGACAAACAAGTAGGATGTGTAAAAGAGATGAAAAATAGACGTATTTCTTGTTTGTGTTGTGATTTTCCCAATTAAAGAGAATTCAGAGATAGCAGCATCTCATTTCCTCACCTGCTAATCAAGTAGGAATTTGTTTTAGATAGTGACTTATAACTGTCTTCTCATAATGCATTTATTGTCTTTACTCATATAGACCCTTTAAATCTCAAATTTACTGTTTTCTTTTTGCTCCACATAAATAATTCTTATTTCCAGTCATGTTAACACTGATAGCTAGTGTTTCATCAGTGTGATGACCTAATGTTTTTTTTTCAAAAATGGGAAACTTGCTGTGAATTCAAATTAAAGATAGTTTACCAAAGGAAACTCCAAGTTGCATTAATTGTTACGAGGTTTCTGTAGGCTAAAAAAATGACAATGTTTCTTCTAAGAAGCAAGGACAACCAGAAAAAATAAATAAATAATGTATCTGTGTTTTCAGCCTTAGGGGCTTTGCAATGGTTGAGAATAAGGTGTTAAAGGAAAATCATCACTGTCCATAAGCTGGTAAATATGCTACAGTATATTCTACCCAGGACGTTTTTGGTGTGTTAAATCACTGAAGAGAAATCTCTTATTAGCTCGGAACAATTGTATTAAGGCTGACATGTTTTGGTCAAAGTGGGGACAAAGAAAGAAAGCAAGCCATGGAGTGGATGAGATTAAAGAGGTCACAGGAGAGACAAGAAGCAAAACAAGAGTGGGGGTTTGGGTGGTGGTGGTGAGGGGGTGTTCTTTGTAGCGGATGGGGGGAAGTGGTCACGGAGGTAGAAAAAAAAGTCTTTTGGGAGACACGAATGGATGGAGCAGTGGAGGGACACATTGACACATGGTTGCATGGCTGGAGTTGAAGCGTAGGAGATGGCTTGAGAAAAAGTGTAGTGGGTGTGTGTGTGTGTGTGTGTGTGTGTGTGTGTGTGTGTGTGTGTGTGTGTGTGTGTGTGTGTGTGTGTGTGTG
>NW_013952501.1:1223364-1232343 GCF_001266775.1 Austrofundulus limnaeus | reverse complement strand
GTGTGTGTGTGTGTGTGTGTGTGTGTGTGTGTGTGTGTGTGTGTGTGCGTGTGTGTTGGAGGAGGGAGTAAACCAACACCTAAAATGTTACAAGCAGAAGCGTGGGTATCGAGGTGGGAAAACGAGGTGATGAGGATGAATGCGAGTGTGTGCACGCATGACACAGAGCGGTGATGCAGTGTGAGAATATCAGGTGCGCCCTTCTCTGCAGACAATGGGGTCAAGGCTGGGTGGGTATAGTCTTCAGAGAGGGGGGGTGGTTACAGAGTGGGTGGACTCAGATGGGGTGTGGGAGAGGACAGCTGGCTGTACAGTAGCAAACACAAAGCATGCTAATTGTGGAGGAGAGTGTTTGTGGGGTGGGGAAGCGGACTAAAAAGCGGGATGATGAGAAGGAGGGGTGTGTGGAGGTTGGGGAGGGGATAGAAGCAAGAAAAGACAATGAAATTGTGGGGGGGGGGGGAGGGGTTGCAGAAGATATGAAGCAGATGGGAAGGGAAGAAAGAGTGGGTTGCTGCAGCAGAACCCCATGCAGCCACAGCTACTGAGCCAAAACTGCTGCAGCTGTGACCACAGAAAGTTCATGTGTGACTTTACAAGTTTGGGGTAGAAGTTACTGTGTGCTTTCAATTACATCTGGGCAGTGCTGTGGCTTTGAAAGTCAGACCACATGCAGGACTTGAGCCTGATTCATGGCAACACGCGACAGAATGGCCAAGCAGAGGGGAGTTAAAAACGGATGAGCCAGGCTTGGGAAAGCGAGCGCTGCAGAAACAGAGAAGGTTAAAGAGCAAGAGATTGAAAGGGCCGTAGAGACAGAGAATAAGTGAGCAAAAGATTGAGAAAAACACAGATTATACGAAGACAGGATGAGATCAAAAGGAGGAGGAAGCGGTGAAATATGGACACGGTCCAGGGCAGGTGGGAGGGAGGGAAGTGACTGAAGCAAAGTCATGATGGAGACAAAGAGTGATAAAAGGTGAGGGAAGTGCATGGGAGCGAAGGGACGGCACCGAGTCAGGGAATGCAAAGTGAAAGAAATAGATGGGAAGGTTGTGGAAAGGGGAAAAAGGATAGGAGAGTTGGATTAAACGAAATGAATGCAGAGGAGGGCTCGTAAAAATGAAAGAAAGAGGCGATAGGAGTAGAGAAGAGGCAGGAGGAGAAAGAGGGCACAGATAGAAAGAGGCGGCTGGAGGGGGGGTTGGAGGAGGGGGAGGGCAGAGGGAGAGGAAGAGATTAATAGTTTTGTAGATCTGCTCCTGTGTTGCTACCTCAAGAGTAATGCGTTCTCTCCGCAATCCTTTTTTCCATCCTCCTAGATTCCCTCTTAAAAGAGCTTTCTGGAATAGACACAGTCGCACACACTCAACGTGTACACACAATCATGTGCGTGCTTGTGTGTGTGAGACACATTTACACAGATGTACACACAATGAATATCTGCTGTGATTCATGTAAGCTGTCTCCATTCCAGTGAGCATTTGCCAGCTCACTAATAGGAGGAATTCTTTAATACCCCGCCACTATGGATTTCAAAGCCACTTACTGTAGTTCACGTCTGTGAACGCATTCAAAGGCCCAGGCCTTCAATCTGCTGCCATAAATAACCAACAATGCAGAGCAGGTTGTCCAGAGGGTGGGGAGATTTGTGGGGGAAAAAAGTGGTGTGCAGGTAAACATGCGTGCACGTTTGGTACTGCATCGCCATGCATGCAAAAAAATAACAACAAAAAAAAAACATTTAAGTAGTCCCAACAGCAAGAGTTTCTAGAGAGGAACTTTGATCTTGGTGCTTATATGATTAATTACCTCGGCACCGTATCTGTCAGTGCCTCTGAGGCTCCTGGGCTATTCAACTCAATATTCACCATGTTCAACATCAGCATGTTGAAAGCTGAAACCAGAACCTATTGTCTGGGGTCTTCCTCCTTGTGAAAAAATAAATAAATAAATAAGAAAGAGCGAAGCAATTTATGATGTTTAATTGTCAAAGTGTCACAGTGATCTCTCTCTTTATTTACCCTGCCAAGATTTTACTTCACAAACCAGTCACTACAAAAATAAAGTCTTTATCAAAATATGTTAATGATGGTTTCAAACATTTATGGATAATACGCCCGAGTTTTGAAGATTTAGCATTTCCACCGCTCCGACTCTCCCTGCAAAGGGCCATCGTGAAGCAGCAGTGTGTTCCTGCGGCAGAAGTTGAGCTCTGGCGTCATTAATATTTAGCTCTAGAATGCTAATGATCTCTCTGAATCATATCATCACGCCACAACCTCCAATTAACCTCTCCCGAACGTGATTGTACCCCCGCCCTCCAACACACACACCCACACCCACACACACACAGTCAGTCTTTTTTTTCTTACATCTTTTCTTTTTCATTCTCCATCTCTCAGTGGGACTCTTTGCCTTTGCCTCCTTCACCTCTGTTTCATCTCTAATGCTCATTGGCACATTTTACCCCTCAAAAGAATGTATGGTGAGACAGGTCACCCCCCCAATCCCTTTTGTGTTTGTGAGTGTTTGCGTTAGCACCGCCCCTGGATCAGGGCCGTCCAAACCTGAAAGACAGGCTCATTTTGCCTTTCTGATTTCATCTAGTCTCCCGTGAGATCCAGACCCATCCTCTATTTGTCCTTGGTACATTTTTAATAAAGCTAATCGGAGATTGGTGGATGAACCTCATCACCTGCCTGTCACTCTTTCACTTTTCATTCACTCCGCGATGCAGTCAAGAAGCAGAGGGAGAGCTCTCAGAGAGGGAAGATGTTTTTTGTAGCTTTGAACTTCACAGTACTTTGTCCCCCATAAAGGTTAGCACAGGTACATGTAGCTTGTCTAATGTGCAACGGCATGAATGCACACATACACATGCTGTATCAGTTCCAGTGAGTCATTTTTGTGTTTTGCCAGTAACAGCATGCTTTATTAGCAGTAAAAGGCCAGGAGACGACATTAGCACTTTTTAAAACCCAGACCTTTTTTTTTAAATTATTAACATTTTCACTTGACATTGCCCAATCTGTTAAAAGGAAAACATTCTGCACTATTTTCTTATCCTGAGTTGCAGACTATAATGTGATCACAGAAGTCACCTTGAGAGAGGAACCGGCGTCATAATCTTCAAAACAAATTTACAGTAAACTTGTGTTGTTTAGCTGTGAAAATAAAAAAAAGGAAAAACATTATTGTTTAAACTACATTACTGCATTCACAGCACAGACTTTAAAAGATTTATATAACCTCTCATGGTCAGCCAGGAGCAACTCATCTGGTTGCAAAAGAAAACAAACATGCTGAAACCTTACTGTGTCTCACCAGTGTTAAAGGTGGGCAGGCACCAATGAAATATGAAATTTTGTATGACTGGACGGCTGTCAATGAGCATAATATTATTTTTGATAAAAGCAGTAAATGTTAGAAATGTTACTTTTTTAGCCATTACTGTATTTCACATTAATTTTGAGCAAAACTAGAGTGGAGTCATCATCAAGTGTCATCAGAAGGTCTGGTTAATATTTGTGTGTACAACACATATTTGTACAAATGTCAGCAAGTAAACATGCTGAAGTTGTTAATAAATATCAGCAAACATGATGGCATATCTGATTAATGTTAAAGTGCATTTGTACATTTTAAAATGCTGATTATTTATTTATTTATTTATTTATTTATTTATTTATTTATTTATTTATTTATTTATTTATGTGAAGGTCCTCCCAGTCTGCCACATAAATGCTCCTCAGAGAACAATGTCCAAGTTTGACTTCACTAACCGTTGTCTTGGAGAAAACTTTAAGAGTCAATAGGCACCAAAACCAATGTGTGCATATTGATTCAGAGACACAAAAAAAAAAATTAATAAAAGAAAGAAAAAGAAATATGCATCGGCAATGCAAAAAAAAAAAAAACTATCCAAGCAAAGATGAGATATAAACATACATATTTTTTTCAGGCTGTTAGCATCAGAGTTCACAACACTGCAAACATAATTTAAGGACCTCATACAATAATTTTATCGACTGTGTTTTAGTGATTAGCAATTGATGTGGAAAGTAAATTATTTCATCATTTTATGATTGTTTTTATTGCAGTCACTGGAGCACAATCATGTCAGTCTGCATTTTTGCAGAGGCTTCATTAAAGTTTTTTTTTTACTGAATGTGCTTAAGTCCTGTTAGGTTTTGTCGTGCATACTTGTAATTCACCCCTTCATTTATCTTCCCCCCTCTCTTTTGTAGCACTGATTGTGATGAATTGAGTCATCTTAAGTGTTTCCTCTCTGCGTGCATCCCGGGAGGATTCCGTTCTCCCTCTATTTTCTCATACTGCCCCCCGCACCCTCCTTCCAATGAATTCCTCCACTTTCTGTGCTCTCATCTTTCCATCCTTTACCTTCGTGCAGTTGTCCTTTGCATCTCCTGCGCCCTGTCTTATGGCTGTTTTCCAGGAATCATTTCTGTCTCCATTTTTTATTTTATTTTGTCCTGAAAGCATTATTTGAATCACAGCCATGCTCCTAGACCTCTCTGCCACCTCACTGTGCAGTAAATAGATAATTTACAGAATGGAGAGTGACTATAGATATTAATAGCGGTGAGTTATGAGTTGTGCTGCATATCAAAGGAGAATTGTGAAAATGTTTTTCATAGATGAGCCAAACACAGAGCCATAGTCCCACACACAAACCATGCACACTCAGTTACATCTGCCTTTACTGCAATGCAGTTAGAAAAGGTCACGACCTGTGGTAATCTGCAGCATAACAGCCATAACAAAAGCACTTTAGAGATTTTCTGGGAGAAAAATCAAAGCTGAATATTAATTAGCTGCCGACACATTCAGCATGCAGGCAGCTTGTTCTCACGTACATTTTGATGTTTGATCAATAACCTCTGACAACACACTTTAACCCACTGGTATCCATTTGGCCCCATTGTTTTAACATATGGATTATGTTTACAACTACATCTGCTAATTGTCATTCTCATACACATGGAACATAGAAGTAAAACAATGTAAACACTACAAAGAGACATTTACCTCTGCTGATTGGTTGTTTCTTTGAGTTTAACCAATTCACATAATAGTGTTTAAAACTTTTTCTCTCTAGTTTTTTTTTTTTTTTTTTTTTTTTTTTTTGCCAGAAATGTTGCCAAAGTTTTTAAAGAACATGGTTAGGTTTAAATAATTTACCCACATTGTGAGGTTAATACAAGGCTAGGCCAAATATGTGACCCATAAATAACACTTTCATCCTGTTATTTGTTCACCTTGGTTATTATTATTATTTTATTATTTTATTCCATCATGTATTTGTTTGAAAATGTTGTTTCTTCCATCCAATAATTTTCTTTACCCACTTCTCCTTACCCAGTTGGGAGGACCTGGTGTCTGCCTCCAACCGCAGGTGCATCACAGGGACACATAAAGACAAAGGAGATAAATAAAAATTTAATACTTTTACTCAAACCATGGGGATAATTTAGAGTTAACAGCTAACCTAACATGCATGTTTTTCGACTTTGGAATAAAACCAGAGTAGAGAAAATGCATGCATGCACAGAGACTCTACCCATAAAAGCCCCAGCCTAGAACCTGACACCTTCTCCCTTAGAGCCAACAGCTCTAACCACTGCTCTGATGTGCCACTGAAACCTGCAATGTGTTTTTATTTTTAAAGCTTATTGCAAATGTCCTTTTTTTCCCAATACTTTTTAGGTTACCATTGCAATGTGTCACACTACAGGAAGGCCACTGTGGGAAAAGCCCAGCAAATAAAAAAAGATTGGTCCATAATGTCCTATATGACACAAAGGGCAACTTAGCAAATGTCATATGTGATGACTTGGGGAGAGGTTGGTTGATATCTTGGGAACGAACTGACGCATCAATAAAAGTTTTATTGCCACTGAGGAATGGCTGTTCTTAAATGACCATTTAATAATGTGTAATGAGCAGACATTTCTCATTAACTCTTTAACATTGTGAGAAGTATTATGGGCCACTCATAAGAGACCTTTGTATTTGTAGGTAACTACGTAATGCAAAGTAAACTTTGTGCAAAGTCAATCACTTGAAGCAATTTGACATTTTTGAAGTTTGAGTTGTTTTGAGGTGTAGATGATAAAAAAATAAGACTTTATATGGAGTTAATTTTTGAACACCAGTTTCCTTGGTTCATTTATTTTGTCATCCCTGCTTCTTTAAACAAAGAGTATTTTGACCACTGATTGCTGCTGGGAAAAAATATGCTGACTGCTCATAATTACTTCAAAAAACCTCACTTCAAAAACATTCACAAAAGCACTAGCTGACACATGACTTTTGACATTTGCATTTTCATAAATAACTGCTCCAGATGACATGTTAGAAGTTTCAGACGCGTGCATTGCATGTATTAAGCACGTGTGAGAAAACTAAGTGAGATGCATTTGTGAGGCATTCAGAGGGTTTATTAGGAAAACCACATTCTTATGTAAATCAGGTGACACATTTTCCTCAAAATGCCCAGAGGAACTAATACCTCCCCCGATCAAAACATTCCCATCAGGCTGTCAAAAAATGTAAATGTTCCAGCTGTGTGTTTGAAATGTTTTGATAAACTAGCAGTTGCCAATACAGGCTTTACACATGTATGAAAAGTAAATGAAAAGGAAAAAAAATGTTTTCGAGACCTCAGAAGTGAGAAATCAGTTACACCCTCAGTCCATCAATAACAGTTTTGTCACACCTTTACCTCATGGGGGATGTGGGTATTTATTTGGGGAGAGAACTTCAGTATTTGCTGTACAGCACTTGGCTGTATATGCCTTTGATTTGCCAATCAAGATGGTGACTTTTGAACGACCGCCACTGCATCCAAAGACAGCCAGCCAGAGGCCTGTCAGTGTTCAAAGCCAAGGACTTTCTCAGTATCTGCGCCGCTACACCCACATGTTATGAGATGACACATCAAGAAGCTGTTACTGCTGGGCTTCATACATCTGTACACAAATAAACTTGATCCTAAACATCGTGTTTATGTGCTTGAACACTGCAGAAACATACTTCTATTCATAGATTCTTGTGTTCCATTGGACACACACACACAGCACATCTACTTGAGGGTGTTGGCAGGAAATGCTGTTTAACACTGTCTCATCTGCTCACTGTCACGGGACAAAACAGAGTGAGGGAAAGAGAAGAGCTAAAGAGAAAAGGGGCATTAAAAAAGTGCCTCACAGTCACACCAGAGTTTCAGTGAAGCCAGCAGAGAGATGGGGGAAACAGTAAAGTGTTGGTGTTAATGGCAGGTGGCTGCAAAAACAGCAGAACAGAAGTGAAAGTTTAAAAAAAAATCAATAAAGAAA
Organism: Austrofundulus limnaeus; assembly: GCF_001266775.1. Classification (NCBI taxonomy): domain Eukaryota; kingdom Metazoa; phylum Chordata; class Actinopteri; order Cyprinodontiformes; family Rivulidae; genus Austrofundulus; species Austrofundulus limnaeus. The sequence goes on along the minus strand of NW_013952501.1, from coordinate 1,224,982 downwards.
GCGAAGAGAAATGTGTGAGGAAAAAAATAATAATAAAAAAAGCATGACTGCGGTGATATAGAGAGTCAAAAGTGGAAGGAGAACTTGAGGTGCGGCTCGAATAAGCAAGTGTTGATGACTGTGAATCACTGGCACTTTAAGTGTTCACAAAAAAAGGTGGGGTCATTATCAGCACTATTTTAAAGCAGATCAAAGATGGAGCATGAAGAAGATGCATAAAAGAACAGACTGCATCAGGGAGAGCACAGTTCAGAACGGAAGCTGGATTAAAGGGAGACGAGGGGAAACCTGATTTAATAGGTTGTGTCAGTGGGGGGAAAAGACAAATGGAAAAGTGGTAGAAAAGGAAGATTTAGCCACTTATATTATCAGAACATTTAAATGCTTCAAACCAGCATCTGTATTTCAGTGTTTTAACTTGCTGTGATTTAAAAGCCCAGTGACAGTGACTCATTATATCTGTTCACCTACACAAACCCTTTAATATAAAAATGTGAACAAAAACTAATATCATCCTGTGATATAATACTTTTGTCAATAAACTTTGCAATAACGCTATAATTCAATATAGTGCAGTAGTGCTATTTTTAAAGGATGTTATATTCACGTGTGTAAGATACAGTCAAGAAATGTATTTTCTCTGGCTGGACTGGAACAGATGAAACAATGCACCAAGCAAATATAAATGATATTGCCATACTCTGAAAATAGTGGGGATGAGGAAACACTGATTTAAACTGAATATAGTGCTGTTTGCAGAAAACAAACATATACAGTGTAGCTGCTTAAATGTTTTATTCCTGCTGATTGTGTGTAAATTTATTGATTAAAAGAATGACATGCTGAATGAAAGGTATGTATAAAGGCATGAAACAAAGGTATGCATAAAGGTAAACATTTTTCCACACAAATGTATTGATTGTGTGCTAAATCCATACAACCACTGTATGTTGTAGTTGTTTGTATGTTGACTATTGTATGCATTTTATAACAGAACTTGGAGGTTGTCAGGTCATGTTGCAGAATTGTTGATAAAGCCCAGAAACTCACTGACTGACTGACCTACACAAGGAGAGGTCAGTAAAAAAAAACAAATTAATAAATTACTGGACTGGAGGACTGATCCTGGTCGAGCCATCCACTACATGGTGAGTTCAGGTTGCTTTTGTCTGGATGCAGGTATCTGTTGCCAAGATGCAGGACCAATAAACCGGAAAAAAGTTATTCACCCCTGCAGCAATCAGGATATTAATGAACAGTTATGACTGTAGTGTATTGATTTTAGGATGCTGTTTGGTCATGTATGAATGTTTGCTTTTGTTTCTGACTTCTAGATGTCAAACACATTGCCACTAGAGGATATTAAAGATTCTTAGACTTGGTTTATTTCAGAGTGAAATATGTGTGCTATTCCAAAGTAACATGCCGGGTCAATAAAATCTTGGATTCAAGGATTCACTTGACTTCTTTACTAGTGTTGGTTCATTACATATCTTGGTTGGTTGGGCAAATTTTAATTAATTATTGAATAAACCAATACATTTTCAAACAAATTGAGTATTTTTAATGTAATACATTGAATAAACCAATACATTTTCAAACAAATTGAGTATTTTTA
>NW_013952501.1:1212237-1223299 GCF_001266775.1 Austrofundulus limnaeus | reverse complement strand
TATATATATATATTACAATTGCTTGTGCACAAAGGCCTTGTTAATGTGATGCTGTTTTTAAGTGAAACTGTAACATTTCTGCTTCAGCCGTACACAATGATCATATTCTCTGACACTGGGTTTGTTAAATCAATTTCTCAGACACAATGGATGACATTTAACCTTTGTAAAAGATTTTAATCGGCACTACAAATACATGATTTTTAACCTCAAATATTATGAAAGGAACAAAATGTTTATTTCATCTTGAAAGAAACAAGTAAAAGTGAGCTGAAGTTGTTCATTTACCTGTTTAGTTTAACAGTGACCATGGCATACATTAGCATTTTAAGGCTTTATTTTATTGAAATAGTTTTATTTATATGTAAAATAAATGCAGTGACAGTTTGAAATTTATTTTAGGAGCATAAAAGGTATAATTGCTTTTAAAAAAGCAGCATTGAATCAACATGAGTTATTATGATGTTCAATAAAGTGTTTATTTCCCATTGCTGTCTTTGCCATCATTGATTGTCTTTTTCTTTTAATTCTTTCTGAAGGAAAGTTTAATTACAGAAGTGACGAGGAAGGCGTGGCATACAAAATGTATTTGTAGTGTGAAAACAAAAGCTGTGACAAGTTAAATAGACCTGTGCACTCAGGTGGGTGACAGTTTTGATGCAGGCTGGAGGCATGTTTTAAATAAAGGATGCTCGAGTTTTTAGATAAAAATTAGTCTACCTGGACTCACAAAAGTAAACGAGATAAGCCCAAGTTATTAACACCACAGCATGAGCTGGAGGCACAGAATGTGATAAAATGTTACATGCTGTTGCCAAAGCGCAAAGCTTTTCTTACATCAACTACAAGGTGTAAAAAATTGTGTCGGTTTACCTAAGTGACAATTATGCTGTTTTAACAGGTTAAGCAGTCATTCTATAATTTGCATAATTTGATAGAAAAATGTTCTTTACTGTTTTAATTAATCTACTACTGCAAGTTTAGTTTTACTTTGTTACGCCTTTTGAAAAGAGAAGAATAAATGTTCAAGAATAAATAAAACCATGCAAGCTTTAAACACTGAAATTCTGCATAATTACTCATCAGGTAAGGTTTTGGATATTAAGATCAAATTATGCAGCACAGATACATCGACGTCAATGGAAAATTTAAAATAACACATTAAAAGCAAAAATGTGTTCAAATTTTTGTAAAGACAAAAAAATACATATGTCTTCTCACCCTTTACTGGAAAACAGCTCACCTTTTAGATTGATAAGACCTTAATACATTTGGAGTGTGTTATCTGGTCTTCTCTCAGCACTGCGCTTCGATTTTCATCTCGTTTCTGGTGGTCTGACAGCAGCAGATCATCAGAGTTGCTCTGCTGGATTCTCAGTAACAAAAGGAAATCAACACACATACAGAGCTTTTCCTGATGGCATCTATTGTTTTTTTATCAACATTCTTTTTGACTCCTTGTTTGTTTGGGTGCAAAAAACTGAACCGCTGGTTGCAGAAACAATCCCTAGTTATTCCAAGAGAATGTACAGTAAGCTCTTATTTTGAAACCAAATTCAGCTTTGATTCAGTTTAATTACAGCCCATTAACCTAGCCTGGATGAAGACTTTAGTTTTTTTTTCTCCATTCTCTATGCTCTATGACAAATGTCACTGTAGATAAGGTAATGATAACTATTTGACAGAACATGACATCAAATAGGACTGGACTGCCTCTAGCAAATGAAAATGCTTCTTGTCGTTCTCAAAGTTTCCTCTTTTCTTATTAATGCTTGAACATAAAAAATGATGTGATTTTAACAAGACTTTAAAACTGTTTAGAAGATATAAGTGGGTATGAATATGAGCACAGTCTGATGCAATTTGGCAAAAATGAATTGCAGGTTTTTGATCTGCAGCTGAATGGCCCAACAATCATGTTTAGTGTTTATTGTTCTATTGCTTCTTCTTCTTCTCTTATTATTTACCCGTCAAGTCAGAAGGTCAGTCTATTATCCATGTCTGTACTGCTGAAAGCACTTCTTTCCTTCCTTTTCCAAGAGCTATGTCAAAGAAAACCATTTCTTTACATAAATTCTTTGAAGAAGCATGTCTGACACAGTGCTTTATTTACTATCAAACATCAGGCTATATTTGGTTAAAACATTTGAAAAAGTGTACTTGTACCAATTTTTAGGAACACGCAGGATGAGTAGAGCTGTAATAACCCCAGAGGGATAAAGTTAATGAGTCAAACCATGAAGATATGTAAAAAGAAAGTTGCTGAAAAACGGTTTAAGAAGTGAGGTGAGTATAAGTGGAGAGCAGTATGGTTTCAAGCCAAGAAAGAGACTTACAGGCCCAATGTTTGCTTGGAAAGTGTCGAAGGAGAAGTCTAAAGGAGTTGCACTGTGTCTTTGTAGACCTAGAGAAAGCAGATAATAGAGTGCCAGTAGAGGATCTGCGATATTATGTGGGGGAGCCAAGTGTGGTGGAGAAGTATGTGAGGGTAGTGCAGGACACACACAAGGACAACGAAACATTGGTGAGATGTGCAGCAGCAGTGACAGATGGGCTCAAGGTGAGATTGCATCAGATATCCATTCTGAGTCCCTTCCTGTTTGCAGTGATGACAGACAGACTGCCAGATGGACTTTACAGTGTGTAGATGGCATGGAGATCTGCAGTGAGAGTAGAGAGCAGGTGGAAGAAAGCCTGGAGAGGTGGAGCTATGATTTGGGGAGAATAAAAGGCAGTATGTGGAAAACAGAATGGCATGTGAATACTAGGAAGACAGCTGGAACAGTGAAGCTGTAAGGAGTAGAAGTACTGAAGGTGGACAAATACATTGGGTCAACCTTCCAAAGTAAAACAGACATGGCAGAAGTGAGGTGAAGAGAAGAGTGCAGGCAAGATGGAGTGGATGGAGACAACTGTCAGGATTGATTTGTGATGAATAGATAGCTCCAGGAGTGAAAGGGAAGGTTTAAAAGATGGTAGTGAGACCTGCTGTAATGTTTAGTTTGGAGACAATGGCACCAACTAAAGGACAGCAGTCAGAGCTGGAGGGAGCAAAGATTAAGATGTTGAAAATGTTAAGAATCTTATTGGAAAAGACCAAAATAGGGTTATTTCTCAGGTTGAGCTAAGGCTAAGACTGGTAGGATGGTTTAGACATGTGCAGAAGATGGACGGTGGATATATTTGAAAAAAATGTTGAAGAGTTGCCAGGTAGAAGGAAAACCACCGAACATGTTTATATTTATAGTGATGGAGAATAAGTAGAAGGGTGGTGAGACAGAAAGAAGATGCAGGGATAGAGTAAGATAGAGGTGGATCATCTGTGCTGAACTCTAAAAAGCTACAAATAGCAAAAATAAACTTTTGCATTTCCCTTATTACTGCTTTTGCTTAAACCAAAAAAAGCACAAAAGCTATGCAACATGTGCTTGCACAAAGATTTTCAGCTAAATAAATAACATCCCAGGGCTATAAGACATGGGTTATGCACATAAAAAATAAATAAATAAAACAGACACGTTTTTATTCTGGTGCAGTTGTGTTTTGCATCATTGCTGGTAAATGTTAGAAGAGTAGCACCAATGTTATAGATACATAGATAAGTAAACATTTGCTCCAAATAGAACAAACTACTGGTTTGGTGTTGTTAATTGTCCCCATAAATTAATAATAATTTTAAAAAATGTGTAGAAACATAATTGAAAATTATTCAATTTAAAAACCCACATGCCTAGTATTTTTAAATTGCTCCAAACTTCTAGTGAACTTTTCTGAAGGGCTTCGTTAAAACATTAGGACAACCATATTTATGATAGTGATGAAAATCTGATGTAAAGAAGATTTGCTGAAGTCTATCTTCCAACACTAAATGCAAAAAGAATATACGTAATAAAAGGATTTCTATGGAATGAAGCCTCCTTTGGTGGGAAAAAAATGAATGCAATTTACTTTAGACAGAGGACAGCACTGGTATCTGTAAGGCAGTGTATGCCAGTAGTGTCACAAGAGATTGTAGTAGCTAAACTGAAGGTTTATTATAAAGACTCAGAGAATTAATAAGGATTAGTCCTTGGTCTTTTCTAGGTCATGACAGTGTTGATTCAGACAGTGCGTGGCAAGCTGGCAGGTGAGTTTATCTGCAGACGGATTTACAAAAAGGCAGGAGGGCAGGTGTTAGAGGATGTGTTGCACAAGGAAAAAAACACTAAATACCAGGGAGGAGACCAAAAGCCACAAAAACTTTATCCTGGAGCTGATTGTTACAGTACTGGCAGGTTTAATGACCTGGTCAAGAGTGGAGTAAATCCCAGTGAAACTATACTGTGCACTGATGGGTAGATGAAAAACAGTTTTGCCAAGTAGACTACTGAAAATCAGCAATCCACACCTGTGGGGGAAAAAAGAAAGAAAAGACTCAAGAAATAGGAGAGTGAGATGAAAAGGTGAAATGCTAAATTCAGTTTCCAGCAGAGACAATGACCTAAAGAACGTATTGAGAGTTCCATAGGTACTTGTTGAATATGATCAGAGGTACTCAGTATATACAGTACTTGAAAATCTTAAACACATTCATTTTCTTTACTGACTCTTCATAATTTCAGAACAAACAAGTGGCTCTTAGCAGTTTGAGTGCACTTGTGACTGCTGTTAGCTCACCTGTGATTTACATTGTGTTAAATTTCAACTTTACTAATAAAACACTTTAAAAGACTGCAAAAGTCACAGAAATAACACTGTCAACCCTGCAGCCATTACAATGATGTAAATCGTTTAACCTTTACAGCGCTTGTTTTGAACTGAACCCAATACAGCAGGTTGAAAAGACAAAACTACCCACAACTGAGGACAGGGTCAGGACTAAAAAAGGTTTACAATGAGTGTACTGAAGTATCCTTAAACAGTGGCATATTATTTCTGAATGACATTTGAGCTGAAGTTGATTTAATAGTTCAGTTTAGCTAAGCTGAGTTCACGACAAAACTGATCTCTGATAAAAATAAGGTAAAAGCCTAAACCTTAAATTTATTTAGAAAAAAAATCAATAACATTCAAAAAAATACAATATAGTCAGAATGAGTATATTACAAAATGCAAATGAGTAAAAAAGTTGTCCATTAGGGAAATAAGCATTATGTCAAAACTTCCCTTTGGTGCAATCTCTCATCCTGAGCAAGCATAAAGACGACAGTGGAAAGGAATGACAATGATTTAACTGAAAGAAACCCGTTGCAGAACAAGAACCCAGTTCAGACTGAGCTGCTGTCTGTCTCAACCAGCTGGGAGTTGGGAGGACAAACCAGGACTTTTGATGTCAGTTTACTTTTTATATGTACTGTAGCTCTGTGAACAGGTTTGATTCAGACAAAACAGAATTTATATTATGAGACAGATGAGCCATTAGCTAGCAGCTAATTACACCAGTAGCTGGCTGTAGCACCGCCAGTACAGTCTGGGCCACTTCCAAAGGGAATATTGTATTCTTTGTAACTTGCATTGCTTGTAGTCATTTTAAACATAGAACAAACATATAAGCTAGTAAAGTTTTGTGTGTGACCAGGGGTGGAGGGGGTGGGTTGTCTGGATGATTTGATGAAGCAATTTTCCTTCAGATGTCAGGAGATCAATCAACACCTTGGAGGGAAGCGGCACTCCACTTGTCCTGGCGGCCAGGTAGCAGGAGGTTCCACCAGCCTCAGCAAAATGTGCTCACAGCCACGTTCTCTGTGGTTGCGTGCGTCGCCAAAATATGTCAATAGCTGGCATTCCAACATTTCCTCACACCTTCCAATACCATCTCACAATCATTACCCTATGTCTCCCAGCGCACCATGTTCTGGGAGACAAAAATATGCCCAAACACATTTTTTGAGCAAAAGTGGCTGCTGCATCATTGTGCCTCACTGTTTTTGAACTCAAGAATAACCCATCCAATTTATTTACCTGTTTCCCAGTCTTCTGATCACAGGGGAACGGGTACCTATTTTTACAAGACTTTGTGTGAAAGGTGGGGTAGATGCAGGACACAGGTCCATTGCAGGGCCACATACAGCAGGTAAAATAAGTATTGGATACGTCAACATTTTTCTCAGTAAATATATTACTACAGGTGCTAATGACATGAAATTTTCACCAGATGTCGGTAACAACCCAAGTGATCCATACATACAAAGAAATCAAACCATAAATGTCCAGAAATGAAGTTATTTGTAATAATGTGGAATGGCACAGGGAAAAAGTATTGAACACATGAAGAAAGGGAGGTGTAAAAAGGCGTGGAAAGGCAAGACACCAGCTGAACTCTCTCAGTAATTAGAAAGTGTGTTCAATACTTTTTCCCTGTGCCATTCCACATTATTACAAAAAACTTAATTTCTGGACATTTATGGTTTGATTTCTTTGTATGTATGGATCACTTGGGTTGTTACCGACATCTGGTGAAAATTTCATGTCATTAKCACCTCTAGTAATATATTTACTGAGAAAAATGGTGACGTGTTCAATACTTATTTTACCCGCTGTGTAGACAAACAAGACTTTCACTCTCCCACTTCGAGAATAATCAACAGAGTTACTTCTAAAGGGAAACGGGCAAAAATTTAAAAGTTAATAAAATAGAGTTTGCATAAATCACTGTCTAAATTTTGAACTTGAAGTTATTTGGTTTTGCTTGGACAAGCCAATACCCTGTCAATGCAGTCAGAATAAAACTATTTTTTCAAACAGAAAATGGTAAATATCTCCAACAGGTAAGATAATCAATGTTCATAAGCTTTTCACAAACCATTCTTCTAAAGAATTCTAAGACTTCTTTAAGGTCATTTTTTTCTTGTTATTATTGTCAACCTGAACAGATTCTGAGTAAGAACTACATAGTTGAAGGGAAAATAATCTTTAAATCCAACCCAGCAGTGTTTTGAGTCAGTGCAGTGATTTGCAATTCACACCTCTGCTGCATCATTCTCCAGCTAAAAAAGTGACTGTGCTCTTTCAAACTGAAATGTCACACTGCAGGCTGGTCCACTTTCCCTCAGACTATACAGTATCAAAAACAACCCAGTAAGAGAACAGATATTACTTTTGCCTGACAGCTGGGTTCAAATGAGATTTGTGAGATCCCCATCACATGGAAGTCAATCCTGCTGGGCTCTGTGTCCAAGACATAGTGGGTCTGGGCCAATCAGCTGTCAACTGAAGGCAGGTTTCAATTTTGATGATAGCCAACAATGATGGCTCCTATGAAGACATCCACCCTGATGCTGCTATGAGAGTAACAGCAGAAGTAGTAAGTGCAGAAGAACAAAACAGTCAGTTTCCTAATCTGAAAATTTAAACATAATGCACAGTATATCCATTTATTAGTTGTGTAGCACAATGAAAGAAGCACAACCATTTGATTGTTTGTGTGTGCATTGGACTGTTGGCAAAATATCTAAACAAAAAAAGTTTTTTTTTTCAGAAAGTGAATATTGGTTGTACACAGAGGTTTATAGTAACTACGTACATTTACTTCATTCAGTATTTAAACATTTTTGAGGAGTTGTAATTTTACCAATTATTTTTAATTATCTACTTTTACTTTTATTTCATTACATTTTAAAGCTAAAAATTACAATTTTACTTCTTTGCTTTGAAATGTAACACCTGGTTACTAGTTACAAAAATTAAATATGTTCAAACTCATCATGAATGAAGATGTTTATGCCCTCTAAAAATGAATAAATAAAAAAATAATAACAAAGTCATGTCAACTGGTTCCACTAAGATTAGTTGAGTAAACTGAGCATACATTATACATAATATACTTAATTTACTCAACATGGCTTAGTGGAACCAGTTTGGTTCAGTAAATTCAACTGTTCATTTCTTAGAGAGTGTGTAAAAGTGCGTTTACTTTTACTTTCCCAATTTTTGTAAACAGTTTTATGACTTTTACTTGAGTAGTTTTCTCATCAGTGAAATTAATGTTTTACCACAGTCCGTTTTTATTCATGTAATTTTACTTAGTCATTTTTTCCAAGTACTATATGAACCTCAGGTTGAATAACTTCTAAAGTCACTCTGGTTTAGGTTAACAGCTACTAAATAATCAACTGTAGAAAACACAAACATGAATTTTAGAGATACTGAAATAAAATATGATTCACCATTTTTGTTTGAAATTTTGTCAATAACTATTGAAGTCAATCCTGTTTTCATTAACCAATTAACATATTTAATGTAATTTTTCAGAAAAATAACCATTGGATAAATGTTTAAAGCTGCTTTACTTTTGAAATTTACCAAATTTGATAAGCATGGCAAACACAAAACTAGTTGTAACTCAGTTACAGAAAAATAAAGTGATTAAATCTGGTTTGGTGGTAAATGAGACTTAACTCGAAGACTTACTCATACAGTTAACAGATCCCACAAGTTCATTTCTTAAAATGTTGGCATTTAACGTGGCAGACAGTATGCATTCAATCAAAGAATCCTGATTTTGATTTTATTTTTTACTTTTCAGACACAGCACCCCTCCTAGTGTTGTGTAACAAATCTTCTTCTCATTAAATAGCTCTGCTTATGCATGTTCCACGAGATTGGACTTCTATGTTGGTGATAATAGCATCCATCTGGTATTTGCACAGCTGCCTGTAATTTGTACAAACACAAAATGTCAACCGCCTGAGAAGCTGTGTCACATGGCAAACTAGTCTTTGACGCACTGAAGTTATTTTTTAATTGTGCCGGTTAGACTTCTTTTTTTTCCCAGGTCGTTTGAAAGATGGTGCAAACATACCAGGTCTTTTCTGATGGCCAAAAATAATTAATAAAAAAAACTAATTAAAAAATGTCCTCTTCTTTGCAATCTGCAACAGCTAGCTGCCTCTGCTGAAGGTCTTTTCTTTCTCTAAAAGCCATTTGAAGGCAGCAGGTATCATCTTTTATTCTTTCTTGCCAAACTAGAGAGATTTTAAACACTGGCAGAACACAATTTCCCACAGCAGATCCACAGGTAAACACTGGACTAGTTTGTGCAGCAAATGTAGCCTCTTTTATCACACACTTTCAGAAACCTTGAGCTTGTGTACACATCTTTTTGATTAATTTTTCCAAGGTTTTTACTTCAAATCAGAAATGGTTTTGCAAAGAGATGCAGTGCACAGACTTCTCCTCCAAAACCCAGTCAGTTGCTTTGTTTTCTTGATAATACACCTCCCAGCCAGGAATGTGTTCCTTTAAAAACCTTCTAGAGCATTTCAACTTTAGACTAGTTATGAGCATGAGTCTTGTTTGTCTCCATGTAGCCCAGTGACAACCCTGCGATCTGTCCACCATGTACCCCACCTTTCCACCAGTGACCACTAGAGATGGTCAGCACCCCATGACACGGAACAGAATCAAATAAGTAAAGAAAATTGATGGATGAAGACTCTGGATGTCTGGCTCATTGGTGCTTTTCAAATCCCACCGAGCTTATCGGCCACAAAGGTTATGATTGCCAGCAGTATGTTCTCTAACTGCTGTGTTTCAGCATCTGAGTCGGGTCTGCTCATGTGCAGTGAATGGGAGCTTTCATTGGCTGAGGGAATGCAGTCATTAGACTTTCTAAGCTGGCCTAAAGCAGACGTTGTTTCCAATTTATTAATTATGAATAATTACTTCAGGAGCTGGATAAAAAAATAAAAAAAATAAAAAACCTGGGTTCCACATGGCCTCAGGACAGCCAGCTGGTATCACTGGAATAAAACAAAACTAAAAGATTGTTATATCTTAAAGGTAGGTTATATGTATTTTCCAGGCATACTTCAATTCTGTACCACAATCAAGTAACTGTGTTTGCATCAGTTGTTCTAAAAATGCTGTATATATCAAAAATGTTTTTGTATCATAGGCCGTATATGCCTTGGCATTGTCCTCTGTCTATTTAAGAACTTCCTACCATTTTTCACACTCCCACTTCAGCGCTTCTTCACAAAAATGCGTCAGGGGAAGGGGGCTCTCTGGGGCAAAGCTCTGCTCCAGTGAGTAGCTATGTACAAATAGGCGGTCCTTTGTACCAACAAGCATTTTAGGCAGTGCCAAATGGCTACCACAGGAGATTAAATGATTTTTTAAACATGTGTGAATGAGTCAAAGCAACACTCTGATGATATAATGACATGATACAAAGTTCAAATAAGTTGATTTTGCATAATACCCCCCTTTAAGAGTAAATTTGTTTCATTCTATCTGTGCATCCAGTAGGTCTGGGTGACAAAACAATAACAAAATGTGTCTCATAACTGCTTAAAAATAAAAAGAACAATGTGGAGTCAAAGGAGAAAATGAGTGCAACAGCATGAGACATCGGTTTTACGGTATTAATCAGCTGTTTTTTTTTTCTCTTGGTTCTTATTTGAAATGCTCATATTATGATATATTTTTCAGGCACAATCACCCAGCCCTAGCATCCAGCAATCTATTGGGGAGACTTTGTTAGGTGGCAAATGTTCTTGTGGAAACCTGTACTGTGCCATCAACAGTTTAATGATTATAATTTGGTCTCTCTAATCTCACCCCGTTTTTAACTGTCGACAGGCAAACCTCACAATGGAAGTGTTCCTTGCTAACTACCAACACACTTGGCAGGATGTACTAATTAGGAAGCCCCCCCCACACACACAGACATACACACACCTTTTATGTAGACCTCCCAAATCATAAACAAATATATTTTTGGGAAAGCTGCAGAATGCATTTTTTAGCACTATTTCTAATTCATTGGTCAGTCGGGAGCTGTTATTTTTTTAATTCCCAAAACTTAAGCTCACTCAGCAAACAATAACCAACTTCTACGAATTCAACAAAGTGCCTTCAGTGTATCCTTGGGCAAACAAGCCCATTGTGTTTTGATTGCCTGTTATGGGTAACTCCATCCATCCACTGCTTCTTTTAAATTCCCTCGCTTCAAGGCCAAGCCAGTGCAGAGCAGTTTAAGAGGGAAGCAGCTGAATATCTCGGTGAATGGATTGCTGACATCCAGCTCCGTGACACACACACACACACACACACACACACACACACACACACACACACACAC
>NW_013952501.1:1208037-1212167 GCF_001266775.1 Austrofundulus limnaeus | reverse complement strand
CACACACACACACACACACACACACACACACACACACACACACACACACACACACACACACACATCTTCATGCTCACACGCATTCATCCGCACTCTTGGACTGACACTTGGGGCTGACATTTCAAACTGTCAGAGGGAGCGCTGTCATACTGCGCATTGTAGCTGGTCGTGCTTGAATGTGGCTGCATTTTGTCCACTTAGGTGTGTGTAAGTGTGTGTGAGACTGTGCGTGTGTTTGGTGGGAGTGTTTTGGACAAACCTGATGCTTGCTGTGGATGGCTCGGGGCAAATTTTATAACAATGTTGATATGTTTTTATTTGTTTTTTTTATATTGATCTATATGGGTGTATTTTACGCTCTCTCAGGCACACAATTTACCAATTAGCTTACACACACACACTGTTACATGCAGAAACACACACCTTTACCCACTTCCCCTCCACTTATCGAATTAAATAAAGTCAGCGATTTGCAGCCAGTAGGTTTCAGGGAAATAAAACACCGTGTCATTTAGTGCTGATGGGATGGGGCCTCTATAAATAGTCATTTCCTGCTTGGCTTTAATTAAGTAGCGCTACTGTCAGCTGTCAAAGAACACAATTATCAAGCAGACCCACTTAGCAAAGCTAGCCCTTCGCTGTGTCTCTTTTGGTTTATCCCTCTGTGGGTCTGTCATTCTGCTCCATGTGCTGTCTGTTTTAATGCCCATCGTTCTATCCCCATTATCCATATTTCACTGCTTGCCTCCTTGTCTGTCTGTCTACTAATGTTGGTGCGCCAAAGTGTGTTTACCTTGTTTTATTTCTCTTTATGTTGTCCTCTCCAGCAAACCATTCCTCCGCCTGTGTTCACTTTCCTCACTGCTCTTCCCTCCTTCCCTTTATCTGCTGGTGTTATGCTCTGACAGTTGGTTTTATCTATTATTTTCCATACCAGACTCTTCCCTGCACCACAGATTTTCAAGGTTTTCCTTTTTGTTGCTTTCTTTCTTTCTTTGTTTTTTTTTCCATGTTCACATGTATCGTAATGCCTCTCAACACGCATGCACACACACCACCCCTCCTCTGTAAGTGAGCAGATTTGATTGTGTGTGAATGTCTGCTGTGTTTACTTAAAAGCTCTGGTGCAGTTGTGATTGGAGCTCCACTTTGTGTCTCAATCCGAATGCTCTGAAGCATGTTATTCCCCCGGTGCAGAAAGTTAGAGAGAAGACGGGGGCAGGTGGGGGGTGCTGGGAGAAGTAAAGGAGAAAAGTAAAGAGAAAAGAAAGAAAGAAAGAAAGAAAGACACGAGGGAGGGGGCAAAGAAGACGCGAAGAGATAAAGCGCGAGCAAAGCCAGGAGATGGAGACGGTAAGAGAGCAGGATAGAGAAGCAGAGAGAAGGACACTGCAAGGACAGTGCAGAGGAAAAGAGAGGGGAGTAGGAGGAGGGAAATGTACTCAGGAACTCATAAGAGAAGGAAATACACAAACTATCATCTACACACAAACAGAAAAGTGGTGTGGCTACATATTTCCTCCTGCACGTAATTGTCTACTTGGATAAATTTTGATGGACAATCAATCTGTGTCACAAACATTCTCAGGAAGCACAAAACCTCGGTTTCGCTGACAAACTATAACAGATATAAAATGAAACCAGCATTCCTCAAAGGAATGCATCTCACACACTGACTTACACACTGAACTTCCAAACAGATCTTGTTTGAGTATGTGACGAAGATGACTCTAAACTAAAGTTAAAGCAAATTTTAGGTCAGCATCTGTACAATTGTTAGAGTTACAGTCATTTTAGGGTTCATTAACTGCAGCAACCGTCTTGAGTTACTGTATGTTGGCTCAAAAAGTAAATTAGTTGTGAAGGTGCATCCAAAAATAATTTTGAGGGAGCTTCAGTGTGTAGTTTTTCATGACATGTTTTGCTAACAGACATAAAAATGAACACACACACTGACACATACAAAATAGGTGATAATTAACCAAGATACCTTCTATTTAATGAGCAGTTTTATCCACACAGAGTATGTGAAAATAGAGAATATAGGTATCTATGCAGAATATATATACTGTATATATATATATATATATTTTTTTTTTTTGCACACAATAGGTTTTACTCATACAACTGCAGTGCCCACAGAGGAGCTTAAGGCATGGTTTCTGAACCATGGTTTGTCACAGCCGGAGTGTCGGGGAATTTATCATCCTGGATGTGTGCTGGTGGACTCGCAGCAACAGTTTATACAAGAATCGAAGGACGTCGGATACACACCAACCCCTCGCGCATGCCCAGTCACACAGACGGCTCGTACAAATCTGTACAGCATCTTAAAGCTCGAGATGGAGTTCAACCTTGTACACAGGCACAAGTGCCCCATACACACACACACACACATACACACACGTACATACTGAGATGAGAAAGTCCAATTATCAGCTGGCATTCCTCTTTCAGGGTAATTTAATGCATTGGGTGAGAGCTTCTCATTTATGTTTGGTAATTACACTCTCTCTGCTTTATACTCCCTTTAATAAGCTCTAACTTCGCTGCATAAACCATTAGATTACATTCATGGGCACACACTCAAAGATGCAAAGAACCACCTACGCATGGAGATGAACATTTAAAGGAAATTCCGCTTGTGTTTTTGTTGTAAGTATAAAGGCATAACTGTCGGCTGAATGAATACACACACTCATAAACACATTGATGCAAAACCTCCCTTCACCCATAGGCAACAGCCCAGCCCATCACCTCCCACTGCTGACCGCCACTCATTTCCCCCTCACATTATTGTTCATTACAATATTGTGCTTGTTTTGGCGCTGGGATGTTTTCCCCTTCTCTATAATTCATTTCTTCGTTAGAATTTTCATCAGGGATTATGTTTAGTGTTATGGAAATGTTTGTGATTACTATTCATTATGTGGTTTCATGACTCGGAGTCTTTTAAATTTATGTGTGCGCGCGTGTGAGTGATATGCTGGTGTGTGTGTGTGTGTGAGAAAGAGAGAGAGAGAGAGAGAGAGAGAGAGAGAGAGAGAGAGAGAGAGAGAGAGGATGCTTTTTAATTCAGAAGGCTTAAACAGACGCAGGAGGAGAAAAGTAGTGTGCATATGCGTTTCTCTAAGTTGGTGTGCACGCGCGTTCGTGTGTGCATGCATATTTTTTTCAGCTGAAGAAGTCGTGACTCTCCATCAGTGGCAGAGAGGCAGAGTGTGTGCCGAGACTGTTGATGGAGCAACTGAGAGACAAAATTATAGCTGTGTCATCTGCTTCACTTCCCATTTGAGGAACCTACTTCATAATCATCCAACTTTTACTGGTTTCTGATGAAAATATACGTATACACACAGTTGGTCTTTGGTGACTTGGCTTCACAAACGCAAGCACACACTGAGCCAAGCAGTTTACAGGCGTTTGAACTGTGAGTGTTTGCTGATGTCAGTTAGCACCTAAAAGTGAGTAATGCTACAGTACCTGAATCTGTACAGAAGCTTTACAGACAGTTTGATGCTGGCAATCAATAAAGAATACCTGTATTAGTCACAGGAAATCCCACTCTTGTCTAGAAGAAGTTCTACATGTTTGTTTTTATCGCTCGCTGCCAAAGGTGTAAGCAGAGTTATTATGTGTGTTTGTGCTTCTGCACCATTGGCAAAATCTCATAAAGGAAATGAAACGTGCACAAAGCAATTATTGAATGCACATCTATAGCTTATTTTTATTTACACTCAGCCCAATGAAAGACGGCAGACACAGCCAGCTGACATTAGAAAACACAACAGCTACAATTCTGCCAATTTTATAAATATTGAGCTAAAATGTGGTGCAGTGCTGGCTTAGTATCTCTAGCTGATACTTTCAGCATTAGACTTTTTTTTTGCTTAAAACCTTAGCATTGGAGTCAAATCTGTTTATCATTAAACAACTCTTTAACTTTTGGAGTCAACCAATTCAAGATGGCTGCCACAGAAGATCAAACATACGCAACCAAAATCAGTCATTTCTTGTTGAGCTCTTTTAAAAACTTCAGCTCAAACAAAATAAATACACACTTTGATATCTTTTATTTTCTTCTCTCTCTATTTATTTATTTTTTTAGCAGTATGATATCAGTGTTGTTT
>NW_013952501.1:1187189-1208017 GCF_001266775.1 Austrofundulus limnaeus | reverse complement strand
CCCCCCCCCCACCTTATCTCCAGAAGGGTTTCTCGCAGATCAATTTAAATGTTGTTGCTGCATTTTTCCATATAAAATATTTAAGACCATCCACTTTGGTGCCTCCTTGTGATATTTCCTACGCTGGAAAGGGTATCCCACTTCCAAGACCTACTTTGAGGATATATTTCTGTACTAGCTGTGCCTCTCCTCTTTGCTTTTGAAATCAAAATTCCTCAAACGCAGTCAACTATGTTTGTGAAATATATCCCTGTCTCCTCAGCTCCCCTCTCAGATGGACGCCGGCTAGGTCTATCTGTATGGGTCAGCACGTGTCAGCCAACCCTCCTTCACAATCCGCCAGTCTGGATCCAGATTGGACGCTGATCTGACATGGGTCAGCGTTCCCATTAATGGGGTTCTCGGCCCGGGTTGCCATTCAGGAATCTAATCGGTTGTGTTACAAGGAGTGCAAGAAACATGTAACACTTAACACAAACAACCTTAGACTCACACTTGGTTCACAGTGTTCTTTTAACTGATGTCCACTATGTGTCGTGAGTAGAATGACAATGCAATGATGACGAAGAAAACTATATGATATTAATTCCTCAATTAAAACTGCCATGCTTGTTCAGTTTACTTAATTGTTTGCACAATACATAATTCTTAAACATTAGAAGCTAAGCTTAGCTGTGTTTACAAATATCTTTGCATGAAATCTAGCTTTCTTTTTGTCCTATGCCTTTTCTGTTCTTCATTCTACTGTAATTGTGTTTCCATTGTAGTTAATTGTGTATGCATGCATGTGTTTGTCTGCATCACTGCATCATACCGATATTGGAATCAATTCTGGCATGATGGTAGCTTTGCATCATCCCTAACACGTAGTTTGAGTGCAAAATATTGTTCAAAATCTGCTTAAAATGTTGGCATTCATTGTTGCGGGGCAACCAAGTTTGTTTATTAGCAAAAAAATACATATACCGTTTTTTTTTTCTTTTTAATGGCTACAACTTTGTCATTATGCAACACAAGTGATCTTACTCTGAAATTTGGCAGGTGCCAAAAGGTGGAAGGTGACATGCATTCCTTCAAGGATTGCTAGTGATAAGATTTTCAGTGAAAACCAGTTTAGAGTTTGCTAGAAAATCCTTCTTTAGTTATAACCAAAACATTTTGAAAACCATTTTGTTGGATTTTAGACAGCCAGGCTAAAAGTGTAATTGACTACAGGTAATGAAGTGAAAAATTACACAAATTAAAAGAAGATATAGGACCATGTGGAAAAATGCAATTTCAAGCCCTGATAGATTCTTTGTCTTCCAGTTTAGCATTCATTCATTAGTATTCATTATTTCAAACAATAAACTTTTTTATTATTATTTTCAAAGCCAGAGGGTTTTATGTATTTATTTTGAAAAAAGTTAGGGTAAGCATTGCAATGAAACATAATCTAAGTTGCTATCGATGCCACGCTACATGCACATCATGAGCTGAAATCATGACAATAGAGAGTCAACTATGTGAATCCTTTCTTCACTTTTAGGGTGTTGTTTATGCTTCAGCAAAACAATGCAGGGTTTGTTTTTTTCAGTTTATGGACCAAAACATTAGGCTGAAATGTTAATGCATGGTGCACATCTTGGAAAATAAATTAGCTGTGATGTTCTTCACAGCTGAAATGGAATGAAATGCGCCAGGGTGTTGCAAGGTAATCAAACAATCAAAGAGCTTCTCATGAAACTGGTGTTAGTGTTAACTGGGACCAGATATTTCTTTAGTCTTTGAAAGCCCTCACAAAACTTTGAAAAGCTACTCTTTTTTGTTTAAAGTGAAAGTTCGGACTGGATGTGGTAACACTTTACAATAAGGTACACAAAAAAAAGCTTAACTACTCAGTAACTACTCAGATCCCATTAAGATCCCAGACCTCTTTCATGGGAGGCCTGGGCCTGATGGCAACCTATTATACATATTTTTGGGGTGTGTGGGAAACCTGAGTACCCAGAGAAAACCTACGTAGGCACGAGGAGAACATGCAAACTCCACACAGAAAGACCCCAGCTTTGAACCTGGGGTTGAAACCAGGACCTTCTTGCTGTGAGACGTTGGTGCTAACCACTGCCTCATCTTGCTGCCCAGTAAATATTTGACTGTACAAGATGAGACCTAAGACATTACATCATGTGCAGACTGCTAACCCTTCAACATAGACCATGGATGGGCAACTTAAATGACACTACTAGAGGGCCACCTGGCGCTGTACACTTGTCCAATTGTAATAAAACTACAATTTAAAATAAATATATTTATTAAACCAACTTAAAGTTCAGTAACAACTTATTTCATGTTAAAATGCATATGTAACAGTTGTACTTTTGTTTAATAAATATGGATGCAAAACATTCAAGGAGACGCAGTGCCATCAGCCCGCGGTCCACCACTTCCCCATCCTTGTCAATGACTGTCATTATAAGCATAAAACAAACAAAAACATAAATAAATCTAAACTGTCTCTTTCACAGTTGCTTCTTTCAATATGTCCACATCTGTTAATTTATTCGCACATTGTTGCCTTAATTCCCACTGATACAAAATGTCCATCAAAACCTCCACAAAAGTAAGCATTTCATGCAAACTAACACCCATCCGTCCTCTCAGCCATTCATCCTTGGTTATAACAGCTTGTAATGTCCGTCTGTTGGAACTAATTATAGTCTTTTAGTACTGGAAAGGGATGACAATCTATTTTAGATCCTTTGGAAGGTGCCAGTACAGACTCATACTTTACAACCTCACTCTCACACCTGATTGTTTTTAGACTTCGTGACACATTTAGGGAATCACTTGATTGGTTTTTAATAGTAACAATATTTTACCTCCCTCCAAAAAATATCTTGGCTTAATGCCTTTTTCATAGCATGTTCTCATTTATAAGTATTTCCCTTATCCGAGTTTGCTATTTTTATATTTAATGTAATAGACTTGCTTTTTGCAGGTTTTGTCTTTCCCATGCTCTTTAACTACTTGCCTTGACTCACTGTTTTAAATACATAAACACACACAAACCCTATTTTAGCTCTTATATTAGCTTTATTAGCCATAAATTATAAGCCCGGGCATTAAATTATTGGAAATTTATGATGGAATGAGGATCAAATGAAAATGCTCTCATGCACATGTCTCTACATCCCTACACTTACACAAGCACTTACGTGCTGGGTGCCTAAATGTGCTCTCCTCTGGGAAAAAGTGGCTAATTCTGTCTAATAGCATGGCCACCCTTCATCTTTCCACTGGGATCCTGGTATTCAATTACCACCAGTTTATACCTTTCTCTGCTACATATTGCCACCAGCACTGACAAACTAATGGAGCATACAGGGTTTTTTTTCCAGCTGCAGTTTGAAGAACTCTCATAACTAAATATGCATGATTGTAATATGTTTTTACAGACTCATGCTGATTTGCCCCCCCCCCCCCCCCGCAGCATATTTACTCCTGTTCGTTAGAGGCTGCAGTAGTTGGTGGTCAGTGTCAAGGGTCTCATGGTTGGAGACTCGAGCCCAGGTTGCTTTAGACTGGGCGTTGGGCATAAAACAATTGAGTTTTTTCATTGTGACAACCCCAACAAAAGAGAGCAACTGAAGAAGAAAATTTACTCTTGTTTATAAAAAAAGCCTACCTTGAAGGAATGCCTGCTATTTTCCATGCCAAAGTTTTAGACTAAAATCATCTTCTGATGAAAAATGACAGAGTTAAAGGCATTTTAGCTAAACCTTGAAAATAACTGTGGTCTCATGCAACATTGCAAAATCTTGCTTGATCTGTTAGCGCCTGAAGAATGTTTATTAATGAATTTCCCTTGTACCCCATCAATTGTTTTCTTTCTGTAATATTCCCAGAGGTATAGCCATTTTTGTGCAGGCTAATGTTGATTCGCTGTGGTGGCCATTAAGGGTGTAAATCACCAGCTTTATCACAACACAATATTAGTTTGATTTGTTTGCATGACCATGTTTTTCGACATCACAAAGTCTGTCATGATACATTTTTTGTCTGCAATCAATATGATGTGATGTCATATACAAATCTATTCACCGACTGACCTTTTAATGGACATATCAATGTGAATCAATGTATTGCCACACCCCTAGAGGCCATCTTGAATTGGTTGACTCCAAAACATACTTGCTTGTAGTTGTAGGTCCAATAATTATTTCCTGATGATCACTCAATGATTCTTTTGTGAAAAAAAAAACATTGATGATATTTTGCTAACAGCACCATTATTCAAACACAAAAAGGCACATTCCATCTTTGTCTTTGTGTGAAAAAAAAATAAATGAATGAGTATAATAGCAGAGTACAAGAAGAATTTTTAGCTAGAAACTGATCCAATCTGTGCTGCTGTTGACATGGTTGAGTTGAGTGCTGTTCAGCTGCAAAAAATAAATACAGACAAGTACTGTGTCGAAGTGGAGCTTATTAGCTGCGACTGTGGGCTGTGCTACTCCACTCCTTCAGTCTGACTTTGGGTTTTACATCCCCCTCTTCCACCCAACCACCCCCTTTCTCTCTCTTGGGAATTGTTTCTTGATGAATTTCAAACACAGACACACACGCACACACACACACACACACACCTGCAGCGGCACACACATCAACTTGCTAACAAGTGATCGAGCTTCTTCCTGACAGCTTTCAGTTTTACCGAGTAAAGAGTCCGAGCAGTCTTTCAAGTACAGAGACGTTTCCTCTGAGGACTTTCAAAGGTCCATGAGAAGACTGGCGTTGAAATGTGTGACAGTCAGATGAGCTCAACATGTTTTTTTTTGTTTTTTTGTTTGTTTGTTTTTTTCAGAAGATGTTTGCTGGTGAAAGTGTTTTTCTAGGTAGATGACTCAATTTTGATATTTTATTGAACATCAAAAGAAGTGTGCATATGTGAAAGACTTACCAATGTAGCTGGTCTCTGTGTGGCTGTGGTGCATTTTTTTTTTTGTCCAAATGAGATTTTTCTCTGCACTTTTCACCTCTGAGATGAATGTAATAGTATAAAAACGAAAAAATGTTTTATCATTCAGAAGTTGGGGTCATTGGTGATTCACAATATTGCAGCTGACATACATTGTTTTTTTTATTTAATATACTTAGCACAGAATGTAAGCAAGTTTGTGTCATGTAGATTATTTATTTGTCATAACAATGCTTCATGGCATCTGATTAGCAGCACCTGAGGGGACCACAAGCTCAAGTGTCAGTAGAAACAGCAAAATAAGCTGTTTGGCAAAGATTTGGCAAATTCTTTACTTGCACAGTTCCATACTCAGCTGCAGAGATGGGTAGTAACTACATTTACTCAGTTATATTTACTTGAATAACGTTTTTTTTTTTTACGAAGTATCTCTACTCTTACTTGCGTAAATTTTCTAGATTCAGTTTTTGTATTTTTTATTAAAAGAAACTGATTTGAAAAAAAAAATAGCTTTTGACCGAATTGGTTATTTTGTAATTTAAATTAATTACTTTCGTTTTGATCTTTAAAATACCAAATTTTCACAATTTGGTCCATCCGATGATGTCATTTTTACATGTTAAATGATTGACGTCTTGATCAGTAACAGTACTTGAACAGACTTTTTACCAAATACTTTTTTACCCTTGTGTTATTTCTTGGATGGCTACTTTTTACTTGAGTAAAAATATGTTGAATTAATGCTACTCTTACTTAAGTACAATCTTTGAGTATTCTACCCAGCTCAGCTCAGCTCTACTGCTCATCCCATAAAGCATGTTCCTTACAAATGTGACACCATTTAAAAAGGAAATGAACAGGCTTTATTGCCGTAAAGCCTTGTTACAACAAATACAAACAACAAATAATTTCCAGATTTTTTTGTGCTAAGTTTATTTTAATATTAAAGTGAAAGGTTCACCATTTCTTGAAGAAACACATCTCACCTGTCTTTCATGCCATAGTTACAGCAATGGCAGCCATCTTGAAATGTATTGATTCCAAATGTTAATCAGTTGCAGATATATATCCAGTGAGGACATGCAATGGAGAGTTTCTTTTAAACGTATCCAGTAGATCACTAGATATTTAACAGACAAACAGGGCCATTTCTAAAAATAAATCCCACAGTTTTAAGTAAAGACTTTGTGAAATGTTGAGCACTTGAAGTCTGCATTGTCTATGACTTTCAGCTACAACCACACCCAATACAAGCTCCATATTTGTAAAACCGACTGTTTTATTACCATTTCTGTGTTTGCTAAGCTTCATTAGCTGTGGTGGCCATCTCAAGTCAGAAAGACTCCAAAAGTTAATTAGTTGTGGATATAAATCCGTTGATAATTTTGTGAGGGCTGCACTAAAATCCATTTAGTGGTTAGTGGCGAACAGACAGACAAACATGCACACCGAAGCAACAACATTATCATCCACCTTTCAGCACAGTGCAATAACAATATTTGTGAGATTTCTGTAGTTTTATGTATTTTTTTTTTCATTAGTTTTCTTTTCTTGCTGTGAGAAATAAGTCTGAGTCAACAGGACGCAATAAGAAATGCTTGTACGGATAAACTTACCTTTCAGACCGCGGTGTTTATTTTTATGAATACATATTCTGTTCAGCTATTTAATACACTTTCCAAGAACTCTTCAAAACTTAGTATGGGTTCTTTTTGTTGCTGTCAGTTAAAAAAAATCAAAAATAAATAAATAAATAAAGAGTGAATATTTAATTTGTTTTCTGATCCACAGTTCATCTCAGCTGATGGTGGATATGTATAACTGGGTTTTTTTTCCTGGCCTCAGTATAAATCAATGTGTCCGTCTCCAACCAATCAATACCTGTAGCACTACTGCTGTATTAGGTTGTGCTTAGAAAGTATCGTAATATTAGCAGTAATTGTGCCTCCAAACCACATTTTGTCTCAACTGTAACTCGAATCTGATAAAGTGTCTGTAATTCTGCAGTAACGAGGAGAAAAAAGGAGAAATAAAAGTTTTAAAAAAATGCATTTTTCATTACTTTGTCTCCACTTCTGAGAAAGCAAACATGGTAAACAATGTTTAGGTGAGAGTTAATCTTAAGCCTGCACCTGTCTGGAAACCTGAAGGCTGATTACGAGTAATTTGACCACCTCTGTCTAGACACACTTCTCAGCTGCATCCAAACCCCTTAAACAACCCCACTACCGACAAGGCCACCTCAAATGACAGCTGAGGAACATTGCATTTAAATTAGGGGTTTAAAACTAAATTTTAGACATTTTAACCATTTTAGAAAATTAAACTAACTAAAATTTAATTACATAAAAAGTTAAATTGAGATTAAAATGCAAATATTCATACATAACTGCCCAGAGTTGCGCTATTAATCACAATTAAGTGTATGCTTGATTTGACAGCTGCAGATATCAGACTTTTCTCTTCCAGATTAGTCAGTTGATGTAAGGGTAGTTGGAGTCGCTTCTTTTAATCCTAAATATAAAAAAATGAAAAATCAGCTAAATTAATTTAGATTTTATCTATGTTACTTGAAGGGATTTTTTTGTATCTTTTGGAGAGGAGTACTGTAGAGAGTTTAGCAGCAGTTAATATCCTACCTGTTGTACATAGCTCTTTGAACGATATCAGTGAACAGAAAAAGAGTTTAGCACTGACACACTGATCAACTAAGATCAAAATTAAGTTTTTGCCACCGTCCAATCTCAAAAGTATCATGGAGGTTCAAACTTGTGCTTGTTGATTTTTATCACTTTGTTGCAAAAGAAATGGTGAATAAAACAATTCCACCCATTTCAATAATATTATTCTCTTTTTGATTAAGGGGGGGGGGGTAGTCGTTTCTGCTACAGAGTAAGGACCACTTGCAAACTAGTTACTATCAAAGTGAGGTCTTTGTAAAGAAACTTGTCTCGGTCCTCACATTCTTTGCACTTTACTGGTTAAGTTTAGAGACATGGTGTGAGTTAAGTTTTGGTTCAGGTTAGGGTTAGGAAGAGACAAGTAAGTTTTAGGAAAAATGTCTGGGTTAGGCAAAAATACAAATACAAAAGTGAATGGATGTCAGTACAAAGTCCTCTGATACAAGTAGGATGGGTGTGTGTGTATGTGGGTGTGTGGGTGTCTGTGTTGTGGGGGAGGGGTCTATACCTTTTAATGCATTTTGCAAATCATTGGAGAAATTCCAGTGAAACGTTCAGAAAATAATCATTGGGTTAACTTCTACAACTATTAACTTTTGAAGGCAACTCAGTTTAAGCTACCACAGCTACCTAACCCCACACACAAATAACTGTACCTCAGTGAACTTTATGGATATTCTGTAAAATTAGGTGTGTTATTAGCTGACAGTCATTCACAACAAGTACTCCAAATGGTAGTATCTCATACAAAGTCACGCTTGATTTTGAAATATTGCATCAGATTGTACATAGTGTTATTTTCAGGGTTTGACCAAAGTGGCCAATTCTGTCATTTCTCATGAGATAAACTAAAAATATTTTGCTCTTGGCTTTTCTCAGACTAGCTGTCAGCTCATCAATCAGGTCAGAGATAAACTCTCCTCCTCCAAACAGAGGTTGTCCAAAGCATGTACACAAGTAAGATATTACCTGTTCATAACCTTTAAACAGAAGTTTTCTTCAAAAAATCTGAACTATTCCTTTACCGCTGAATGTCATGCAGTGGGATTGTAGCGTGCACTTTGGCTTGTCAGTGAAAAAACAAAATATTTCACAGGCCTACAGTTTTCTTCATGATTACTGAGCTGAGAAGGAATCCTCCCTGTAGGAGGAGAGTTACTAAAAGGCAGCTGACAGAGGTGCACTGGCTGTCCTTGGTGGCTTGTCAGAAGGTCGTTCACTGTTTACAGAGAAATTGCACTGATTCACTGTCTTCTGTTCAGGGGCACATCGAGTGAGTAATTTATTCATTTATAATTGACATTTCTTGCTGGGCCTGCTTTATTTCAGTGTGATAAGCGCATAAATTAAATCTACTTGATTCTGACGATTATGATAGAGAATTATTGATTTCTGTATTCTCAGTAAAGTGATAGCTTTAGCCTATTTTACGTATTACCATTCAGTGAATGAAATCCCTAACTTAATCTCACAGACTGAAGAAAAGCAAAGAGCAAATGTTTTCAGTGAAACCTGCCGACTGCCTTATCTTTTCTTGTTTTATCTTTAAAGTCAAATCCTGGCTTATTGCTGTCAAACACTGAGATAAGAAATGTTATAAAAGAAATGCTGAAACTCTGCCTCAAAATTGCAAAACTTTTTGATTTTTTTTTTTGTTGTTGTTATGTGTAAACACTGCCTTCAGCACAAAAAGCAGCCATGTAGAAGTAAACTGAGCGAAGAAATAAAAAGGCGATAAACAAATGAGCATGACTGACTTTATAACAAAGTTTAAGTTTTTAAAAACATGCAGACATGTTTTACAGAAGGTTAGCTCACAAGGAAGCCCTAAATGAAATTCTGTATATCTGCTGAGCAAGGCTGTCAAATGACTTTGACTGAAAGCCCAGCAAATGCAAGCGTATTGCAAATTCGAGACATTACATACCGTCTTTAGGATTACAGCGTGTTGGCTCTGCACTGTAATAAACTCCATTCCTGCAGAGCAACCAATATTACTCGACTGCTGGAGCTTAAGAGTGTAAATTCTTAAAGCTGCTAATCATTTCACCTGGTCGTGGCATTTTGCACAACGTCTGCATATGACTGAAAACACTTCTTCAGAGAAGAACACACGCTGCCTGCAGGCGGAAATGAGATTATGGAAGAACACAAAAAAGTACGTAAAAAATGTTTTTGTCTTACTGAAGTAGGTTGAACAATTTTGACTGAAAACTGTTGAAAGTCAGATGACAAGCCTAAAACAGGTAAAATAAATCTAAAACAAAAATTAGTTTTTTTAAATAAACTAAATTTATTGTTTTATGGCAAAACAAACTCAATTTAAGACCTTCGTGTTGCCTGTTTTGCCAGAGTTTTTATTTATGATCATATTGCGTTGGAAATGACAAACTTAGAAATGTTTTAGTCAAACCGTGACAATAATAGGCACAATTTTATGCAGTTTCACAAGACGCCACTCAGATACTGTTGTGAATGACTCACAGCTACAATTACATCAAAATTTAGCTCAGGATTTGTAAACTTGACTGAGTTTTAACTATTTTATACTGGGTAAGGTAGATTAGCTGTGGTTGCCATCTTGAATTGGAATGACTCCAAATTATAAATAGTTGTAGATTTATGTGCAATGTGAAAGTTACTTGAATCCAAACAGCTATTCAGGTAATACTTTGCTAACAGAAAGTTTTGACTAAAAATAGTTAACGGCAAAGTTTCACACAAAAACCTTGCACAATCTAGCACTTCCATTATTTGTTGGGTAGCTAAGCTTTAGGAAAAAAAAAAACTTTTATATTGTTTGAATTATAGCTACTTTTGTGTTTTTCTAAAATTAATTGGCTTTAACTGTCATCCTAAATCCTGTTGACTCCAAAAGGCAGATCTTCATTCATTGATTACTTTTTACGTGTCATCCCGTGGATCATAAAATATTTTGCTAACAGACACACATGTACATCACAGACATTAGCAAGAACACCAACGACTGTTTTATTTTAGCCTTTTGGCATCAGGTATTAATAAACAAGAAGCAACAATAAAAAATGGACTCATTGTTTAGACAGTATTTTATGGGTAAAATGACTTTCAAATAAACACATATCTTAAAAGCAATCAGGCCTGGTGTTTGAAGTACATTTTACCTCTTGAGGCAGAAGAGCAGTTGGACCTTTTTTTTTTCTGGAGTTTAAAAAGGTTTTAACACAGAGTTCATTCAGAGTGTATTCCACTGCAGGGCACCCAGGTGCTCCGTTCTACTTCCTGCAGAGTTGTAATTACTAACACCGAGACAATTAATTCCATGCAGTGAGGTGAGTGTGAGCCTGTGAGAGGGTTTTTGCTTCATACCTTAATGTTTTTTATAATTTAATTTCATCTCATTGAGTCGCTTCGGATTTTCACAGATAGAAAGCGCTGAAGTGAATGAGTCTGCCTGTGTTTGTAAGGTGGACAAAACAATCAATCCCTTAACTTTCTTTTAATATACAAAAAGACTAAAATATTTACTGGATGCTGTTGAAAATGGAAAAATCAGAAGCCTGTGCTCTAAGAGCAAAAAGGATCAGGAAAACTTCTTTTTGATTTTTTGTCATGTTTTGTAGGAGGAATTGGATCCAAGAATGCAATCCAAAGATGGGGAGGTCTAATAAAACTTGAAGGATTTAATAATTATCAAAACTAAAAGCTGGCATAGCAACAAATGAAAGAAAAAAATCGTGACTTTAACTTTGTTGTGAGAAACAAGTCTTTTCGTCAGTCTGAATCATTTGGTCTTATGTAGTACTTGGTGAATTTATTTTTATTGTTTTTTTTTATTTTTTATTTTTTGTTTTGTTTTGTTTCTCTTCCTGTAAATCTAACTTTTTCTGGAAGAAAGTGAAAGTGCTGAAAGTGTTTACGGTTTAGCACATTACTGCCTAAATGTTTTTAAATTAATATTTTAATCAGATAATTTGAATTCTGTGTTTGATATGACAACAAAACACAGGTTTTTGTAAATTAGTGTGTTATTTTTACAAATGTGTTCATATTTTGCAACAGATTTGTGCTCTGCTAATTGGGTGTGTGGTTGTGCTAATTGTCTGAAGTGTTTTTAAAAAGGGGGTTCTGTTTTCAAAATTATGCGTAAGCAAATGATGGAATAAGTAATATTACATGGTTATTTAAGGTGAATTATAATGATTTTCCTTCTGGGAGTGTTGCAGGCTACACCAGAACTGCTACAACTGTCTGCTGCTGTTTGAGTTTGAAAACAAGGACTCATTTAATACAAAGCTGATATAAAGGTGTATAAAAAAGCAGTGATCCCTTTTTAGCTTTCAGTTGCTGTTTACCTTTGATTCAAATAATAGGTCTGACAATGAAACCTTGCTTGGATAATAGTAAGAGTAATGCGATGAACCTCGTTTGAGGTTAAATTATTATTTTTTCCCAATCTCCCTGTTCAAAGACAATATTTTACTGATGCTTTTCTTGATACCATCTGAGAAATCAAATGAGAGTGAAACAGTGTTTGAATGTCATCAATGAACTGATGACATTTGAACAAATGCTAGCGCCTGACACTGGAAAATAAGCTGCAAATGGTTATTATGACTGAATATTTTGAGTTTGTATCATACATGACAGGAAATATGTGACTATAATAATAAGATAATGTTGATTTTTCTGACTGCTGCATGTTTGTGCAACAAGGTTGTGGTCTGACTCTTGGTGTTGGGGTCTTTCCATTTTTTTATTATTTGCATGTTCTCCTCGTGCATGTGAGGGTTTTTTCAGGTATTCCAGTTTTCTCCCACAATCTTAAAATGTGTATGTTAGGTTAAAGAGACATTCTATGAAACTTTATGTGTGTGAAAGGTTGCTTCAGTGTGGTCCAGTGTGGACTGGTTACCTGTTCAGACAACCTCACCTCTCACTGTGTGACCACAGGAGTTATGCACTGGCTTTCTGTGACTAAATAAATTAGATTATTGGATGATATTTAACAGATATAAAACAGAAAAATAAATTCCCTAGAGAAATTACATTTTCTGCAAAAATGTGATATGAATGCTGAAAGCTAAATGCTTTTAATGATTAAAGAAATGATTAAATTTGCTGAAGCTGAAGTAGTTAAAGCTAAAAGAAGCAAAACACAAGCTAAAACTAAAAATTAAAAAGCTAGCTAAAAGCAAAATGTAGCAAAATAGCAGCTAAAAGGTGAAAGAAGCAAAAGACTAAATGAAAGTAGCAAAGGTTATCAGTCTAAATGTAGCAAAATGAAAGGAACCATCTGCCAACAGTAGTAAAAAGCCAGGCTAAAAGCTAAAAATAGCAAAATGTTAGCTAAAATATCAAATTAGCAGAGTGGTAGCTGAAAGCTAAACACATCATAGAAAGTTAAAAATATTGCAAGTAAGCTGAAACATATGGAGCTTGCGAGGGAACGTTTTTTTTTCTTGTTTTCCCTTGCAATATTATTGCGTTACTTGGCAATACTTTTGGGTTACCTCACAATACTTTTGTGTTACCTCACAATATTGTTTTGCGTTCCCACGCAAAAGTTTGTTTTTCACGAATTGAATTAAATCAGACTTTATTTCAATTATCCAGTTGTTAAAAAAAGATGTGTCAGCACAAGTTAGGTGAAGTGATACTGATGTTGTGTGGCTGCAATGTGTTAAAATATCGCTATATTACATACTTTCATGCATGGCTGTGTGATATATTCATTCCGAAGCTGAATTAAAGCAGTAGGCTAACTTGTTAATGGTGAACATGTGAATTTGTTAATAAACCAGCAGGCACAACAGTGATAAATGAATTTTGCGAGGGAATGCAAAAAGTATTGCGAGGTAATGCAATACTATTACTTTGAAACGCAAAAGAAAAAAATTTGCGTGTCCTGTTGCGGGCTCTGTAGAAACAGAAATAAAAAATAGCAATGTTTTTGAAGCAGTAAAAGGATCTCAGTCTAAACATGACTAAAATCAAAAGTCAGTACCATGTCCTGAATGAGCTGACTGTTTTATGAATATATGAGCATTAGCACAAAGAAAACAAAAACATCTAAATTGCAAAAGAACATGGAAACAAAAAGTATGAATGCTGAGTCAGCATTCATAGGATTCAGTTTGGTCAGATACTGAGTCATTTTCCATCCATCGGTTATAGCAGAACAGTGATAGCTTTAAATCAGATTTTCTCTGAGTATCAAGAGAGTCCACAGACTTGTAAAATAAATCCCACATGCATCTAATGTTTTTTTTTTTTTTTCACAAAATGCAGTTTCTGTTAGAATTGCTCCCTTACCCTTCCCACTCTTGTTTTAATAATAGCTTTTTCATCGTTGATACATTTTCTGAGTTTTGTCTTTTTCGGCAAGATGAGGGCAAAAAGTTCCCTCGTCCTGCACTTAGGGATATAAACTGAATTTCCATTCATCAAAAGAAATTCAATTCAGCCCAATTTGTTTATTTCACATCAATCTACAGTCAAACTTGTCACGGAGGACCTTGCAGAGTAAGTAATCAAGTGAAATTCAAGACCAAATATTTCTTATTTAATTCAGTCCTTATTTAGTTCGGTCCATATAATTCAGTTTTGCTCTCAAATATTGGATTTGATCAGAGAGGGTGTAGAATGGTGTTTACAGGCTGATGTTTCAACTTCTTACTGCACTGCTGATTTCCACAGGGCATTATTGTGAAGTCAGGACCAAATCCTGACTGCAGCTAAATCCTTCAGAACCAAACAGATCCTAGCAATATGTGGCATACCACTGAGTGATATATGAACCACATTCTTCTAGTCCTGCCTCAGATGTGGGTCTCCATAGCAAATCACCTGCCTCCATCTCACCCTATCCCAGGATCCTCCTTTGTCTTATCAGCCCTCTTGTATCATTTATCCTACTTCACTACGATTCCTCCTTCTGCTTTTTTTTTTTCTTTCTCCCTGACAGCTCCATATTAAACATATTCTACCAAACTTAATTATATTAGATGAGCTACAGTGAGTGATCCAATATGGAAAGAGCCACTTGGAAATTTAGTTGAAAAGAAAGAATCATTGTTGCATAGCTAATAAATCAGCCTTTCCGACTTATATTATTTCCAGACAATCATAAGACATTTCCAAAGGTGAAATCAGTTTGTTTGTTTTTTTTCACACATCTATAACTAATATTGAGCAAGTTGAAAAATAGTAATAAGTAACACAACCCTTGTGTTTTTATGTACAGTACACGGATACAGGAATTTGGAGCTTTATGCCCCATGACTTGTTTCCTGTTTCTGGTGTATTTTTAATAAAATAATATATATTTTTTTATTAAGCACAATTTACAGATCTGACATAGCCACTACAGCTGTTGTCATGCATACAGGGATACTTTTAGAAACAACAACCAAAAGACGGTTTCAGAAAATGCTTTCTGTCTTGACAAGATCTTAAGTAATTCATACAATTATCTAAAGAAATTGATTTCATTTTTTGAAAGCAAAAGTAGCACAAGTAACAGCTTGCTGTAGATTTTCTGGAGCAGTCTGGGAAATTTTAAGCATAAAAATCACATTATGTCTGTCAGAATAACCACTTAATGTGAAACTGACATGTTTTTTTATTTATTTTATTTTATTTTTTGTTATATAAAATTGACTGGCGCTGAGTCACAATCCACTTTAGAAGCTCAGTTAGCTCATCAACCAAGTCGGAACTAAAGTTTATTTTTCCAAACTGCGGTTGTTCAAAGAACTATCTACAACAGGTATGGCATAAATTACTTATAACCTTCCCATGGCTCTGCTCTTCAAAAGATCAGAAGTATCCCTTTAAGCTGCTGAGATGAGGGCAGCAGAAGTGAAATAGCAGGAGTCGATCCTTGCAATAGCAACTACACTGATGGGTGTGTGTGTGTCATGATTACGAAGTGCCTGAGTCTCATTTCTCTGAATATGAACCGAACTAACTCAACATACCAGGAACAGAGTGTGCTTGTCTTGTTCCCTCCATGCCGTTTTGGGTCTATCATAATACTGTAAGCAACATATGCCAGCTGTAGGTAAGGAGACTGCTTACTGAAAGAAAACCAGGTCATTAAAATGTGTCCCCCTCAACGAAAACTCAGTGTGGGTGCATTATATTAACACGGTGTTCCTTATTAGGAGAATGACGCTGGCGCTGAAGCAAAGTTGCACACGCTGGGCTGCTGCTTGGAATTTAAAGTTAAGTCTTAAGCCTCTGCATGACACAACAAATAAGTGTCCTTGCCTCAGCAGCTAGCTGCTTTGAACCTTATCTAAACCCTTGAATGTATCCAAGTGCATTTTAATATGACAAAAAATGACTGGTGCAAAGTGTTAAGTGTTGTATAGTTTTCTTTAACTTAGCCATATTACCAGCAGAGTTACTCCATTTCACTTTTTTAGAGTGTTTGAGATGGTCTTAAATAGTTTTATCTCCTGCAGAGTGAGATGGAGAGATGATCCTTTATGCACCCATTTTCTTACCTGTGTGTTTGCAAATAGAGCTGCTCATGTGTGTGTGTGTGTGTGTGTGTGTGTGTGTATGTGTGTGTTGGGCATGTGCTTCTGACTTTGAGCGTGTTTTTAAGGACTGAAAACGAGTCGGTGCTTTGAGGAATGTCTCCGAGGGGGGCTGCGCAAGTGGGCACAAGATAATTCCGCTTTCTACGGCAGGGAAAGTGTCATAACAAATTAAACTCACCAGAGGCAGAAACTCCTGGGCTCAATTTCAATTCAATCCTAAATCCATGAAGGAATATGTAAATGTATGCGCCACACAAAAAAATATTACAATGCCGCACTGTGCCATGCGCTTGCAAGATAGGCTTGCATCCATTATCAGAATTTTTTTTGAACACCAGCAACCCAATTAGTGCAATTCAGATAATCTGCCAGTACTGTGGCAATGTTAATTTTCCCAAGCCACACACACTGTTGTTACAAATTCAACCATTTATTAGCCCCTTTTCTTCCCTGCTCTTTTGTCAAACATCTTAAACTATAAAATAACAAAAAGAAAGTTCAGTAAAAATAAAAGTTTCAAATGTGAAATTGTTAATTAAGCTAAAGCATGTTCAGTTTGCCACTTCTGGTTTGGTGAATCAGGGGGCTGTCAGTTCCCCCCACTCTCAGTTTAAAAGACAAGATGTAATGCCATCCTCTTAATTATGTAGCATAGCAGGCGCGGTGTCGGCTTTTGAATGCGTTAAGCACAATTCCGATGAAGTCTTAAATCATCGGCGTATCATGTTTTTCTAATGACATGAAAAGCTGTCCTCCCTCCCACCGCCATTAATGGAGCAGGCGGGCTCAGATAAAACGTGACAGTGTTCTCAATGCTGGAATGATAAATCTATGTGAAGGTGGGAGAGCCGCAGCGATGCCACACACCCAATACAACCGATTAAGCTCCCACTCAGTGACACATACGCTCACTCGGAGCACGTGCAACACATACCCACACAGAAATGAATGATACTACTGTGGACACAACGATATCAACAGACATGAATCCTATCTGATTTCCATGTGTCCTTGTCTTGTGCTCACTGTCTGCCCACATTTTCAATCACCCACTTGAATAAATTATCACTGAATCATTCATTGATAATTGGGACTTGAGCACTATGTAGAGTGAAAGTTGCTGTTTGAGAAGGGATTGATATGATAGCATAATTGATAGCATGAATCTTGATTGTAATCAGTAAAGGAATGGTTGAACAATGACCCAGCAGTATATAGTAACCATTACTTACTGTAGTCATATAGAGGTCATGGCTTTTAGTCTTTTTCAGCTGTCAGAGATGATGTCTGTGATACAGCAAGCAAATGATTGTCCAATTTTTTGTTTTATAGTTTTTGACCCATGAATACATTAAAAGAGACATACCATGCTTTTAAATTCTTATTTTTTCACATTTAAATCATTCGGTGGTGGTAACTCCACAAACCCCTTTTTCACCCCTTTTCTGAGGTGGGTCTCAGATCAACTCGTTTTAATGCTGTCCCTTTAAATCCAACTGAGGCGTCTCACACTCTGTCCCCATCCAGCGTCCAGAGCAGTCATTTCGACTCTAAAGTGGTGCAACAACTTTTTATTTACAAGTTAATTAAAAAAAATGTCAACAACAGAAGACTTGTCCATCCAGTCTTACATGTTTTGTTTGTTCTTTGTTCAGAAAACATCTTAGAAAACAGAGAAAACCGAATGTGTTGAAAAATATGACCCAAACAGAATGTAATAATGACATCTAAGCAGGACCAGGAGAGACTGAATTCTATATATTCTGCACTCCAAGTATGCAACAAAATGTATTTAACAGCCACAAAATTAATTTTGCATAATGTGTTACCTTTAGAGAAGTGGTTTCCAGCCTGTTTTCTTCAAAGTCCCCCTTCCTTACTTACAGACACACTGATCCCCGATCTCCTGAGGATGGGTTCAACCTTTAGGTTTTTATCAAAATAATAAAAGAATAAAGTGAATAGTTAAAAATAAATATTTGGAAAAGGGTAAAAAAAGAAGAACTGAGTTATACAGATGGACTTGTTTTGGTGATTTTTATTTACAAATAATAGCTTCTGAGCAGACAAGGTTATTGACCCCCTTGTGCTCTCTGGTGACCCCCAAGGTGGGGCGAGCCTCCCTGTTGGGAACCACTGCAAATTAAAGCTGAAATATGTTACCATCTTGAAAATAAAATAATAAAATAAAATAAAATAAAATAAAATAAAATAAAATAAAGCTGATTTAGCCAGTGATATAGACTCTTCAAGACTTGAATGCTCAAATGGTCAGTGTTGGTTATTTTGATTATCTTGAAGGAAGGCGTTTTGCCTCCAACTTTTTATTTCAAAGTTTTAAGATCATGTCGTGTTGTGAAAAAATAACATTACAGTGTCTTTAGTCAGACCTTGAATATAAGGTTATGTACAGTGTAATTCCATATAGCTGGAAATTTCAGATAGCTCGTATGTATGTGTTGACTTTCATTATCAAATTAACACAAAAATATTACATTTTGAACGTAAAATCCATCCACTGTTCCTTGAGGTATTTTTCTAACAGACAGACCAACAAACACACACACATGCACACACAAACACCATCACCTGCCTTTCTACAGTAGGCGATACAACTGACTAAAATCATCATCTGTCTGATCAATTGGTCCGCTTTAATTATTTATTTATTGCAAAACATTGTGTCTTTGCTCACATGCTTAATATAGACACAGTAAAAAACCTAAAGTAGAAGTGCCAATAGAAAGGGGAAAAATTCTTCGTTATAACACAAAGAAAAAAAGCAACATATTTAGAAAGTAAGATGAAGCAAGCTCAAACAAACTGAGGCAGTACAGGGAAAAACACAGGAACATGGGAGGTTTAAAGCTGTTAGGAACAAGCAAACCTGAGAGGAAAGATGTTATAAAAAGAGAGAATAAAGAGAAGACACGCACAGAGTGTTCAGGTAAATGTAGAAAGTGCTGGAACTATTTAAAAGGCAGCAACCCAAGCGACAGTAAACAAAACAAATGAATTATGTTCTAGCTATTTGAGCATGCATGAGTGTTTACTGTATATTTAGCAGTGATATAGTCAAATTAATTTTCTGATATGTTTTCTGTAATTACAGAGGAGAGTGACTCACTCTGCATTTTCAGCTGCAGTAATAGACTCGTTTGAGGCAAACTGAAAGTGGGTGATACCCATGAGCTTCAGCAGCAAGACAAAGAAAAGGGAAAATCTAACGCAATTCAATAGCTGTTTCATGATTGACAGGTGCCTGGCACATGGTTTGTGGCAAAAATAGAAATGACTGCCACCCCACCAGACAGTCTACAGCGAGCAGACAGTTTGTGTTGGTGCTAAAGTTTTTCACACAAAGGTAAGGAGACCATGGTGGTAGGAGATGTGGGGTAACTGGTGAGGCACTGATAACAACGGCTGCTATGGTTGAGGGAATTTTGATGAGCTTTGTTAGAAACAAAGCATGCATGTATTCAGTCACTGCTGTTGAAAGAAAACTGGAACTTACAGTAAATAAGAACTTTTTTATGAGAATGGTTCTGCTGAAAATTGATTTCTGTTAAAATTGCGTTTTTCCTTTCCACTGTCACTGATGTGCTGTTCAGGATAGGAGACAGTGATGCAGTGATTCAATACAATCTGCTGGCTTCCTTAGATTGACTGTTGTTTGTGCAATCCCCTGAGATGACATATGTTGTAATGTGTCACTACATAAATAACCTAAACTGATTTGAACTGAGTTTGAACAAAAAAAAAATTTGGTATTTTCAAAATTAAATGAAAAAAAATTGGCCGAATAGGTGAACTGAAAGTCAGCAACTGCTGTTGATCAAAACCAGCATAGTGTTGGTTTCATGTTGATTTAAAGAAAGCATTTGACACCACTGACCAGAGTATTCTCCTTAAAAAGCTGAATAAATATGGTATTAGAGGACCACTGGATATCTTGCTGTTTGAAAAATAGGAAACAATTTGTACAAATAAATGATGGAAGATCTGAACTCTGTAACATTACATGTGGAGTTCCTCATGGTTCTGTACTTGGAAAAAGTTTTTTATTTTATATGTGAATGACTTGGTAAATGTGTCAGGACTTTTTAAATGTGTAGTATTTGCAGAGGACACCACATTTTTTTGTTTGAATAAATATATAGTATGGATGTTAGTGATGATACAGACAGAATTTGTAAAAATGCTAAGTTGGTTTCAACACAATAAATTGTCATTACGTTTGGATAAAACTAACTGCATGATATTCAGTTATAAAATTAGAACTGTCAATTTTCCATTTAGAATTGATAGTGTTGAGATTTGTAGAGTTAGTGAGGTGATAAGATTTTGGGTGTCAGCAATGATGAAAAGCTGACATGGAAACCTCACATAAATTAAGAACAAAAATGGCTTAGTGTAGTCCTCCATAAAACGAGAGAGTTATTCAGTGATAAAGCTTCATATATGTTGTTGTATGCAATAAGTGTTCCACATATGATCGATTGTATTCCAGTTTGGGGTAAAGCATGCAAAACAATTACAAATCCTATTTTTATTTTACATAAACAGAGCTGTGATAATTATTACTAGAAAAGTAAGTAAGTAAGTAAGTAAGTAAGTAAGTAAGTAAGTAAGTAAGTAAGTAAGTAAGTAAGTAAG
>NW_013952501.1:1177587-1187179 GCF_001266775.1 Austrofundulus limnaeus | reverse complement strand
CCGAGCCACCTCAACTGGCTCCTCTCGACGTGGAGGAGCAGCGGCTCTACTCTGAGTCCCTCCCGGATGACTGAGCTTCTCACCCTTTATTTATTTATTTTTTTCACTAGAATATATTTGGGGTAGATATTATGAGATTTTTTTTCTTTTTGCTGCCTTTCATTTTATTTGATTTGTATATTTTTTCTTTAATTGTTTATAGTTTTTTTTTATGAATAAGTCCAACTGGGGCTGATACCACAGCTTTATTTTTTCACATTTACCTCCTGTTGTGTTGGAAAAAATGGAAAATTTTATGTTTAAAAAAAGATTTTCTCTCTGATTCTCCAAACTGCTCTGTCTGTCTACAGCAGGGATAATACTGACAGCTCATAACTCCACAAAAAAAAACTGTACTGAACTGACCTCTTTCAGACATATGAGAATCTATTGGTAAAGGGAAAATAGCATTCGGGTTATTGACCACATTTGTTATTATTCACAATAAAAACATTTAGGTTTTATTATAGAAATACATTGTGGTCAGCCATCCTCACTAACCTTTAGTGTTTGTTCCTCTTAATTCTTCAGGATGAGAGGACAATCCACTCAGCAATAGAGGTGCAGAGGTCAGACTCCGAGTTTGCTGTGTAACCAAAGAGATTGTGGGATGCGGCAGACTTTGTGAGCTGATGCAGGAAGTGCAGGCGCTGCTTGGCCTTCTCACTGCAGTGGGAAGTGTCAGTGCGGCCTTCAGGGTTTAAAAGATTAAATCAAGAAAGCTGAAGGCTTTTCCTGTTGATGTGTCACTGCTGTAGTAGGAGCAGCAGGGGTAGAATTGGGGGTGGGGGATGGGGGGGTGACTTCAAAAGGTCTACTGTCATCTCCACTGTTTCTGTGTTGAGTTGTAGGTTGTTTTACTCACACCTGAGAAAGCGTTCCACCACCTGCCTGTGTGATGGTTCATCACAGTGATTGATGGAAGGCTCCCCCTGATGTGCAGTCATTAGCGCAGAGGTGAAAGTGCATTTCATCTTCGCATTATCATCAAAGACGAGCGGCATGGAAAAACATCTTAGAAAACAACGGCCCCGTCATCACAGTCGCTACGAAACACTCGCATCCTGATACAGATTTATTTGTACAAAATCTGCCGCTAATTGGACAGATACAGACACAAAGAGTGCCATCTCTGCACACGCCACAGGAGACAATGAGCCTGTTAAATCACATGAGAAAGGATCCCAGTGGCGAAGCATTGAAGACTCTGCGGCGACAGACACCCGTTGAGCAAGTGGAGTCAAACACTCACACACACAATTTTCAGATACACACAACCAGGGCACACACACACGCACACACAAAACACGCACACACACAAACGCTTACATTTGCTCATCTCCTGAC
The DNA here is from genome assembly GCF_001266775.1 of Austrofundulus limnaeus. Lineage (NCBI taxonomy): Eukaryota > Metazoa > Chordata > Actinopteri > Cyprinodontiformes > Rivulidae > Austrofundulus > Austrofundulus limnaeus. The sequence continues at coordinate 1,185,793 of NW_013952501.1, read as the reverse complement.
ACTCATAGCGCTCATCTGACACTCAAACACCACCGACTGACAGCAGAGACACGCTGCTCTGACAAATCAAACCTGATTTACATTGCATACGTGCTTTGTGTGTCAGGGTGTGGGTTTTGGCACTAGGGGTGTGTTTGTCAGTCTGGGTGGAAGAGACAAGCAGAGGGAGTTGGGGGTCCGAATTGTACATTTTTAAAGTGTCATATGTCATGTTATTTATCTGCACGCTGACCCTGTCTTCTCCAGAACACACACACACACACACACACACACACACACACACACACACACACACACACACACACACCCACACACACACACACACACACACACACACACACACCCACACACACACACACACACACACACCGCTTTTCAACATCCACCTTCATCCCTCCCACACACTCATTCCAGGCTCCAGAATAATCAATCAGCTCAGCCAGTCTCATTTTGAATCATTTCACTTGGTCCTTTTCTTTTGTTGACTGCATGTCTGCCATCCACTCATTGTTAGGCAGTGTCAGTAACACAAACATTATCTCCCTCGGACCAGTTCTAAATGGTTCCTTTGCTGCTTATCATTGCAGCCACTGACATAAAATAATCCTTGAAAAGCACATACATGTATATTAAAGGCTTCCCAAAAATCAGATGTGAGGAGCAAAAGCTATATAATTTTATAAAAACTTTAATGTAGTGTACTTTTTCAGAAGTGCTTTGCCCTTTTTATTAACAAATGCGTCAAACATATTTGCATACTTTAAACAAAGCCATAAGTTGAAATCACTCCAGCATCAGCATTATTTTACTTGAACCATCTGGCTGAAACTTTATCTTATAGTTTTTACCAGAACTGTCCCATGGGCTGTGATTAGTTAGTGTGCACCGGGTCACCTATGGAAACAAAAACATTTCAAACACATTATTAATTCTAATCAATTTAGAAGATCATAATTTACCACTAAATGTAAAATACGATATGCAATTCATGTTTTTTTTTTTGTTGTTTTTTTAGAGTTGTGTGGAAAAAAAGATTTACAGCATGGCTAGTACCTTAGAACAAACGTTTCATATCCCATGATGGTGCTCATTACCCTCTCAGCCCCACCATCATGTTTCACTGCCATGTTACTACAGAGGCCCAGAAGGTCCAAAGCAAACACTCGCTCCAAAGCCGGCCTTTCACTTTCAGCCACTGTAATCTGGATGTGAGGTACGAGGTGTTCAGTTCACTGCAATTTGCAATTTGTGCTGCTAGATATAACTACATCCCACACACTGGACCTGCAAGCCAGCATAATGCTAGAGAAAACAGCCGGGGCTTTGGCTGCCAAATTAAAAAATTTGGGAGCAGAGCTGTAGCATTTTTTTTTTTTGTGGCGTCTAAACCAAATGAGCAGATAATACAAAAACCTGCTGAGACAAGCTTTGCTGTCGTTACCGATCAAGCTGCTTCTGAAACACAGGCACTGAGAAAAAGCAAGGCTTAATCTTACACACAAACAAAGATAGCAACAATGAAACTGGTGCAGTAAAAAGTATTTGTTTACCACAGCTAGATTATTAGATTAGCACTGGTACTGAATAAATAGATGGATGATTTAAAGACTTTTATTTCCTTATAGAAAATGTCTTTTTTTACACACAGCATTGTTTGCGCCGCTGAGAAGTAAGATGTGTGTCTGGCCTCAGTTTGAACCCAGCAGCCTAATTGATGAAAAACTACACTTAGGGAATTAACTGAAATGTATGCCGAGATGAAGATCAGATGTTAGGAAGACGAGGGTGGACCAAAGGCCATGGTGTTGGATTTCTGCTCATTTCATTCAGATGAGAACATTTGATGTAGGACCTCAGTTTCTGCTCAACGTAAACACACAAGAGCTCGCAACAATAAGAGGTGTATTAATGATATAATTTGTTATAGGTTGCTAACACACCCGTAAGCTCTTTCCCATTAGCACTAATTCACAAAGTAATTACTGCACCTTTGTCAATAACTGATAAATGCATCAGGGGAAAAGTGGCGAGGAGCCAATCTTTGCTCCATCTCTTGTCTTACAAAACAACACATATGTCACATGTGGAAATCATACGTTCTCAAGACAAAAAGCCAAATGTAAAAACTGTAATAATAGCACCCCTATTGGTGGATATGTCTGCTTTTTTTTGGCTCGTTGTGTAGATCATGAGTTTATACCCCTTAAGTATCATCTAAATACTCTTTATGGTTTGGGCTGCAGTATGACTTTTCGGGTCGGAAGAAAAATAATAATAATAATAAAAAACATAGCGAAAACAATAGGGGTCCAAGCCCCCTGAGCAGGCAAATGGCAGATCTCCTGGTTAGCTAGCTTGCCTTAGCGTTTTGCCTTCGCATAACTCACACATTTTAACATTTTTTTTACTTCTCCTTCGAAACTTAATATTAACATACTAACTACACAGAGCTGTTTCTGTTGGGAGTGCACCAGAGGTGCTGCTGCTGTTGCTATTTATGCTTGTAATAACCACGCAATGGAAACTTGATTGTGCTTTGAAAGTTTATAAAATATCATGAACATCTATGAAATAGCTGAGATCACATGTAAAATCATATACGATTAACATGTGTTTGGCACATGCCTGCCATGTGATTGTGATTCATAATTTCATATTTTTAAAATCATACGTATGTGGCCACATGTGAAAAACATGGGTAAATAATATTTTAGTGTGGCAACAACTACAACTAATTGCTGCCATCTTTAAACAACTTTAATTTCAAACATTTGTAGCGGTTTATAAGGAATTTTAGTGAACTTTTACAGCAGAGCTCCTCAATGATTGGGTTGCAACCTGATGCCGTGGAGGTACTGCAAAGGGTATATATGTCATGTATATGACATGTATGTATATGTATGAAAATGTATATATACTTATTATACATTTTTTATAAAAGTTATATCTTTTAACATACTTATTTTCCATGAATATAACATGTAGCAAATTGATAATTGGAGGCATAAATACTGTATGTCCAACACTTCCAGCAGAAACAAATGCTGTGGGGTAATAAGACCTAGATTAAGTTTGTAAATAATGTTTGCATGAACTGCTATGACAATTTTGAGATTTAAGTAGTTTTAAGACAATCCTCTCACTAGATGTTGTTAGAAAAATACATATTCAATAGACTAAAGTCAATATTAAAACCACCATTGTTAAATAAAATGATTTGTAGAAGGAATCAAACCATACAACACCAGAATTCTGGAACTGAGTGTGGTTTATTGCCACCGGAGCTAACAGGAAACCACACTGGTGAAAAACCAGGAAGTACATCAATTTATACATGATTCTTCAATGCCTGTGTTCGCCCCCTACTGACCTACGGCTGAATCACAGGCATTCAGACAAAAATCTCATCTACTGTTATCATAACGTTTTAATTATGTGATGTTATAATTCGGACATGTAACTAATCTATATCAATCAAAACATAATAGATTAAACATTGTCAACATTATAAAAAGGAAAACCTAAAAATATGGTGTTGTGCTTTTAACATCAGTACTAACCTCTAATAACTAAATTTCTTCGATGTTATAACAGAAACTAGCTCTCAGTCTGCTAGAACTAATTCCTGTTCCTCCAAGCTAAGGTCAAAAGATCTACAACAGGTAAGATATTAATTGTTCATAACCTATCCACATATCTCTGCCTCAAATGATCTGAACACAGTTGAACATAAAGCCAGACGGTTTTAAACCTCATATTAGAACTGAGACTGAAAACAAAAATAGGTTCATCAAGTATGCTTGCATTTCAATTTTTTTTTTTTTTTACAAACAAGACATGTTAATGTAAATGTGTCAGCTGTCACCCAGCTCAGTCATCAGTTAATGTCAAATGTTTCATTGGATTATCAGAATATTAAGACAAAGTGATGCATAACGAGATTATTAAGTGATGCAAAGCAAATTCAGTGTCTCTTTTGCTTGTGATTCGGAAAATGAAAAAGTAGAGAACGATATTTTGTGTTTATGCGTCTGCATTTGATTTATTCACTGCGATGTGAGTATTTGTTGCATGAAGGGTGTCTGTGGATGTGTGTGTGCACGCGCGCATGTGTGAGTGAGTGTGTAAAGTGGCCTCGGGGCTTCAGCGAGGGGGAACTGCCAAGGGAATTCTCTTAAAAGCTGAAACCCTCAGCCAAAAGGGAAACAAGCACAACCTCAGCCTCTCATCTTTCCTTTCTGTGCCAAAGACATACAACCACAAACATGCACTACTCAAGCTAATGTATTCAACAAATCTGCATTCACAAATTTTATTGAAACTTTTGCTACGCTTACGACTGTGTGCCTCATAAACCGAAACATGGAATGCATTGTTAGTGCTCCAGAAAGCATTCAGAATAAAAAGGAAAAGTTAATTTTTGAAAAAAAGTTCATCAAGCCAAGCTCTTTTCTGAGTTTTTTTTTTCAATTTACCTAACCAAGCAAATAAAACACTTGATCTTTTTCTTTATTCCTTATTCAGAATTTCTGATTATTATTAATATTTTCTTTGTTTGGTTTTATCTCCCTTAAAAAGATGTAAAATTCCACAAACAGTTACAAATGGAATGTCAAAACTGAATTTTAACATTTCTGTACTGATGCGGTCATCAAAAAGGTTGTATTTATATACAGCCTTCACACCAATGGGGAAAAAATGCTATCTCAACATTTTGGACCCACTTATCCTCTGCAATGCTATCAAAGTTTTAGATACTGGAAAGACGTCTTTGACATCACATTCATGTTTAGTTCTTTTTAGCAGATTCTCAGTCAGACTTGGGTTTTTATGGTAAGTGGACTGGACTTAGTGCATTTCTACTAGACCACTCGAGAGCTTTACAGCACAATAGGTGCCCTCATTTACCCGTTCACACACATTCATACAGCTCTCCACGACATCTCTACAAAGTTAATCTGAATAAATCATTCTATAGAGTCTAATAAGTCCTTCAGACCACATTCATACTCAAGGATCCACAAGGCAATAAGAGGTTCAACGTCTTGCCCAGGGACACTGACGTGACTGCATTCTGATGGAATCAAACTCCAATTTTCACATTGGAGGATGACAGCTCTAACCACTGAATCACAGCCTCCTTTTGCTGGTAACTCTACCCTGAAGTGTTTGTGTTGTTTTCCGTCATGCATTTAGAATAGAATAGAATAGAATAGAATTCAACTTTATTGTCATTGCACCGTCACAAGTACAAGCAACGAAATGTAATTTGCATCTATCCAGAAGTGCTATACAGGGTATAATATATATTTACAGATGTGCAGAGGTTACTATAAAAAATAAGATGTTCAGTATAAAAACAGTACAATAAAATAAAAGAAATTATGGGCGCTGTGTGCACATATACAGATTATGCAGATTGTACAGAATGTTAGGAATGAATTGTGAATGTATTAGTAGATTTGCAATGTAGATTGTTAATAGCAAATAAGATTTCCAGATTATATACAGAGTATGTATGACTGTGGGGACAGTCCGTATGTTATTGTAACATACTGCAGTATGTTATTGTTTTTTTTGGGGGGACGGGGGACGGGGGGGGTACAATCCTTCTAGTTGTGTCAGGAGGCGTTCATGAGCGTGACAGCTGTAGGAAAGAAGCTGTTCCGATGCCTGGTGGTTCTGGTCCGTAGGCTTCTGTAACGCCTCCCAGAAGGCAGGAGGGAGAAGAGTGTGTGTGCGGGGTGGGTGGAGTCCTTGGTGATTTTACCAGCCCTTTTCAGACACCTCTTCCTGTAGATGTCCTTGATGGCAGGGAGCGGTGCCCCGGCGATGTACTGGGCAGTTTTCACCACCCTCTGCAGCGCCTTCCGGTCGGAGACAGAGCAGTTCCCATACCAGACTGTAATGCAGTTGGTGAGGATGCTCTCGATGGTGCAGCGGTAGAAGTTTGTAATGACCTCTGAGGACAGGTAGTTCTTCCTCAGGGTCCTCATGAAGAAGAGGCGCTGGTGTGCCTTCTTGATGAGTTTGGAGCAGCTGGTCGTCCAGGTCAGATCCTTGGAGATGTGGACCCCCAGGAACTTAAAGCTGTCTACACGCTCCACCTCTGTCTACACGCTCCACCTCTGTCCGCTTCACCATTCTGTTTTAGATTCACTTTCTTGTTGCCCAGCCGAGTCCCACTACAGAACAAGTTTTCTTTTCTGCAGACTGCTTGATGTTTTCCTCCACAATCTAAATGTAGACCTTTTCTTCTGAGGCTTTTTACGTTTAAAATATATGTACCTCTCCCACTGACTGAGCAAAACAAAAAACATGAAGGTGCAGCACTAACATGTTTGACCAACTAAAGCACTCAATATTTATCTTACGTAACCACAGAATTCATGACCAAAAGCTTTCTTCTTTGCCCAGCTGAGCTTTTAAGAAGAATAAGCAAGTATTTTTGTTCCTATTTTAGAGAAATGGAGCCCTTTTTTGCTGGTGTCCATGGAGACCAACCATGTGAACTGTCTGATGATGTCTCTAGACTGAGATGCTGAAACCAGGGTTGGTCAGACTCATCAGGAGGCCATGCTGAAACTTAGCAAAGGAGGAAATTTCTAATGATGACCTCTATCATTTTTTTAGTGATGCTTCTACATACTACAAATTATAATCCGAACCATTGGTTTTTAATTGTTTCTCTTTTTATTACCTTTCTATCAAGTTTAAAACACTTTCAATAAATAAATAAAAAAAAAACAAAGCCTTGCCATTTATATAAAAAGTTTGATTTTGATATCCAAAAAAAAACAAATTAAATAAAAAATAAATAAAATACATTAAAGCTGCAGTTGGCAACCTTTATAAAAATGTATTTTCAACATATTTGATAAAACTATCACTATGTCCTGACAGTAGAATATGAGACATATAATATGTGAGCTCATCTGGCTCCTCCCAGTGGTCCTACTGGCATTTGAAGAAATACATTGCTCCCGGTCAGAAGCAGCCAATCAGAGCACGGATCATTGTCTTATCAATATGAATCACACTTGCTGTGCTGATGTCACAGATACAACCTAACATTTCAAGAATACTGCCAAACTGAGAGTTCTGAATATGCCATAGCAGTTCATCTGCTGTCATCAGCCTCCTTGAGCTGAGCTGCTCATGGCAGGCTCTGCTGTGGGGAGGGGGGGGAGCTGTGGAGGGAGGGCTGTAGCGCAGTGAGGGATCTGTAAGATGTGCTTGTTCAAATTTTCAGGCTAAGTCCTTGTTTTTTTTTTTTTTTTTTTTTTTTTTTTTACCTCCCTACTGCTGCTTTAACAAATTATATTAAGGTTTGACATTGATATGATACTAGTGTATCTAAAAACACTCCTTATAAACTGTTGCAAACTCAATCACAGCTATTAGCAATTGAAACTTTATAGTTATTGCCAACTCTGCTGCATGGCAGGGTCACATTTTCTGTAGTGACACCAGGATCAGAGCTGAAAGAAGAGTTGTACATTTCAAGGTATAAACTACTCTAACTAAATACCTAAAAGTCTTTTTAAATATACATTTTTTATTAGATCAGACAAATCTATCACAACACGACACTGCTGACATTAACCCTGCAACCAACATGAAACTAGCTAACACTGGGTAATCTTTTAGAATAAAAAAACTCATTTGGTGGAGGCATCAGGCCACAAAATGAAAATATCTCAACACCTGATTCCCTGTGGTGTCGCACAAGTTCAATTTTGTATTGATTCTCCAGCTGGCAAGTTTGGGTCCTGCTGACCTCCAAATGGTCTAGATAAGGCTGGTGGTTTGCAAGTGCTCTTGTAATAGTGCATTCCAGGGTTTTCCTCAGGAATTCAACCAATCACTGTACACTGTACATCACAACACATCATCGTTTGTGTCACTGTGACCAGTCACAGATGTGCTACTCACTGCAGGAAACCTTGTGAAGTAAGAGCAGAAAAAGACAAAATAAAAGTACTTCTTAAATTTACAATTGACATCAGTTTCTGCAGTGCAGTCAAAAAAGAAAAAGAAATTGTTGTGGTTAAAAAGCACTTTAAAAACTATGTTTGCGAGTGAATGGCTCTGTAAGAACCAGATGAGGCTCATTGAAAGATATACAGTGGTTTGCAAAAGTATTCATACCCCTTGAACTTTTCCATATTTTGTCACATTACAACCACAAACATAAATATATTTC
>NW_013952501.1:1175164-1176672 GCF_001266775.1 Austrofundulus limnaeus | reverse complement strand
GGAGACACAGTGTGCAAGAGAGTTAGACAGTGAGCAGTGTGGAGAGACTGACAGAGAGGCACAGAGACAGGCCAGGTTCTCTATGTTTCCTGTTGTTGCAATAAAACTCAGCTGATCATCTCACGGAGTACCTTCATTCTTTTGACCAGTGTATTTCTGTCTCTGTTGTTAAATAAATATTGCCATAACAGTCCTGTTTCACTAAACCAAAGAAAAAGTATTACAAGAATAAGAACAGGAATCAGCAGGGAGATTTTGATATGAAACAAAAGTGAAGCCATTCACTGTTTTTACAGGCATGGTTGAGTTTTTTGAAAGAGAGGAGCACATTCAGATGTACTCTCTTTGATGAGTATTCTACTGACTCAATCACAGACCTCCTGAAAATCATGGAATCGTCATGATTGGAAAAAAAACACAAAGTACAAAATCTGCGGTGACAAGGAATGGCAGCACATTCGCCTACAGAAAACCTGAATCACCAAATGGGTTTACAGACAAAGACTAAAATGGAAGAAAGATGAATGAAACCATATTAGTTTGCAAATGATCTGTTTGTTTTTTTTAATTCATAAAAGGTTAGCTGAAATAAGACTGAAAAAGCACGTATGAGTTGCACTAACTGTCTTTTGATGCTGAAAATATTTTACATTTTATGTCAGTACTTCTAAAAGTTTTTAGCTAGAAGTATCAATGCAGCAACTGGGACTCTGTTGCAGCAAAAGATCTGAAATTATATCTACATTTATTTACCCCAAAAAACTATGAGCAGTTGACATGAATTTCAATTTGAATGTATTTTAAAAATAAAGTCTTCAAACAATAAACACAGATTTTATCTCAAAAAAAGCACATCACATACTTTATCTGTCACAGACTGCTTTTTTCATCAGATAAAAACTACACAAAGTATTTTTTGTAAGAAATACAAAAATGTCCTGTTATAACGTTTTCAAATAGAATGTTTTAAGTAAAAAGAATGGTTAACATGGTGGTGGAAGTGTCATCAAAAACACCTTGGTTTAATTGTAGAGTTTCCTTTTTTTCTGTCACCTGTAGATGTCTTTGACTGTAGGTTTGAGAAGCACATGGACAAAATCACAGAAAATACTTATGAACTGTTTAAGGACACTTCCACTTTCACTGAGACGAAATCATGCCAGAGCAGCATATTAATTCACAGCAAGCCAAATGTGATGATTCGTAAAGTGGACAGAGAGTGACACAATCCATAAATAGCTGCATATAGTTGAAACAACGGCAGCTTTGGTCCTGTAACATGCATACGATGTCTAGATGACTCAAATTCTCCTACACTGAAGCTAAGAACCTCTGTTACTGCGAAGCCACTTGCTTTTTGACGTTAAATATTTAATAAATCAACCTATGAGTTCTTCCAAACTCCTGCATGCCTCTGTGTTTACAGTAATTCAAATCAAATCAAGCCATAAATGTCCAGAAATGAAGTTATTTGTAAAAATGTGGAATGGCAAAGGGAAAAAGAATTG
>NW_013952501.1:1165725-1170443 GCF_001266775.1 Austrofundulus limnaeus | reverse complement strand
ATTTCAGTAAGTGTGTTCAATACTTGTTCCCTGTGCCATTCCACATTATTACAAACAACTTCATTTCTGGACATTTATGGTTTGATTTCTTTGTATGTATGGATCACTTGGGTTGCTACAGACATCTGGTGAAAATTTCATGTCATTAGCACCTCTAGTAATATATTTACTGAGAAACACGGTGACATATTCAATACTTATTTTACCCGCTGTATATCTTGATTTTTGTCTGTTTTAGTTTTTTTTCATATAAAGTCAAATTTTCTTAATATTATGTAGTACTGCAGTCAAATGTCACAATACCTTTCTTTTCAAGAGGGGTCTAAGAAAGATCATATTGGTTTCAGTCTTGCAAAGTTCAGCTATGTTCATGCATAACACCAAGCATCCTTTTCTGGTGTTATTTATTTATTTATTTATTTATTTATTTATTTATTTATTTGTTTGTTAAAAATGTGTCTGCCAGGAGATCAGGCAAAAATGTATTTGCACTATTTCAATCAGTTCCCATTTTTATCTCGATGCTGCTGGCTAAGATGCTGATTGTTCTCACAGTTGCTCATTCAAGCCAAATTATGCGGAAACAGTTAATAAGGGCAACAAGGCCAGAAGAGCAAAAAAGACAGTGGCTTGTAATTAATGCAGTGTTGATATTATAGTTGTAACAAGGCTGTGAATGATGCTTTGCACAACACCGAGTTGTAATGAAGATTACGGAGTCTGCATGAGCACATCTAAATGCAGCTCAAGTTCACCCCCAGGCAGCAGTACTATCTGCAATGTACCTGCATGAGTTAGAAACAGCTCCATCTACCTCAGTATTTTGACTGAGACTGATAACATGTTTGACTGAAAAGCTTTTTTATGCTTTTTTTTCTAGCATTAAAAATACGTATCGGTTAACGCTCCACTGAGAGAGTCAAAGGTTTGACTCCGCCAGGATGCAATCACATCAGAGTGTCTCTGAGCAAAACACAGAAGCCCTTCTTCCCTCCGATGTGTCCCAATGATGTATAAATGTGATCTAAAGCCCAATCATCCTACAGAATGATTTATTCGGATTAGTTTTGTAGAGATGTAGCAGAGTGCTGTATAAATGTGAGTGGGGATGGATAAATGAGGGCACACATTGTGTTGCAAAGTGCTTTCAGCAACCTGGTTGGCTTCAAAGGCACCAAGCACAGTCCTTTTAACATTTTAAACAAAGATCTTGCAATAATGAGTTTTTATTATATAGTTTCATGGAGACCTTTCAAGACATCTTATTACCTGCTTTTATACAAGAGCGACCAGCATTATCTGGTTTTCTAGTGTTTTGTTGAAAGGTTATTTTTTATTATTAACACATACTTACACGTGTCAAGACATAGGCTCTCAAGCAGAGCAATACACGAGCACAGACCACATCTCAGCAACCTGACCTGCTCTTTATCAAAACATGAATTCTCTGTCAAACTTTTTCACAGCACTGAAGAGCCGGGGGAGCCTGCTGGAAGCTGGGAGGAGGATTGAAACCTCAGTGGGGAAACTGTCAACAGGTTATTGTAGAGGCAGTGAGTTGATGTAATTTTTTTCCACCCCATCTTGCGATCATTTGGACTCTGTGAAAAAAAAGAAAGGCTGCAAACTCAGAAGAAAAACAAAATATCTTGAAAGGTTAATTAATTCTGTCAGTGGTATGACATGCTGAACTGTCTGGTCTGCAGACACTAAAATGCGAAGAAAAATCAATAATCTTTACTCATACAGAGCTTTGGTGAAAAATTACATGAACAATCTAGTTTTGTTTCTTTGTTTTTTTAAATATTATTGTTATTATTTCCCACAACGAAACCATAGAAAATGAAAGTGTACAATAATACTGTTGCTTCTGTTTGTCTGTTCAAGCTTTTGTATGTTCTTTAACAAAATACCTCATGAACCATTGGCCAAGTTTTAATGAAACTTGCTGAAATTATTCATTGGGTGTAACTTTATAATGGATTTGTGTTTGAAGTCAACCTGATTCATGATGGCTGCCACAATGAAATGACCTTTAAAAGGCACAAAATGTGAAAAAAAAAATGAAAAAAATTAATAAATCAAAAGACAACATGAATAAAATATTCTCAGAATTTCAGATATGCTTTTTACATTTCTGTTGCTTCTTTCAATCAACAAACTTGTAACCCCTAAAACAACTCTACCACCTCAGGTTCACATCAATTGACTAACAAGGGTAAACACGCAGTAGACAAGGATAAAAAATGCTTCAAGGGCAGAACTGAAACTGTCAAGAAAAAAAAGATCCAAATCAGTGAGAAGGAAATGTAAAGTTTGGAGGAAGCTCAGTCAACAATGCATGACTTTGACCTAAAAATGCACAGAAAGAAGTACGGTAATCATCTGGATTTAAGTGAGTAACCAAACCAGATAAGAACTATCAAAGCAATATTGTAGTAATTAACTTGGGCCAGCAGCAAATGACTTAACCGAACCAGTGCAGTCAGCAGCTTCTCATTCCCTAAGCAACCACGTGAAAAGACACATGTAGTGTTAGTGGAAGACCTGTTTTTTTTTTTTTTTTTTTTTCAGTTTTAGAAAGGTCACTTTATTGGTCCAACTGAAGAAAACAAAACAGCTCAGGAGATTTCTGAAGCCTGTAAAACTGGGTCAGGAACTCTCCAGTGCAGTGTTAAAAATAATAGTGGTGAACCATCATCTGATAAAGAAATGTGGTTGGAAAGTGTTTTGAATAACTGAGATCTGGAGGTCATTTAAACTTTTTTTTTTTGTAAAATTGGTTTTCAAAAAATTAGAGCAGAACTCACAGCAATGTTCAACACTGAAAGTGACTGCATTTCCAAGAGCACAATGCAAAGACAAGTCAACATTTTGAGACGCATCCTTAAGTCCCACTACCAATACCCAATAGGTCAGTCAGTGTATTGTAGGTATTGTAGAGTTAATGAAACCTCTCAACAGTTGAACTAATCAGAAGAGAAGAAAAGATTTCTATTTGCTTGGGGGAATAAAGGTTGGACTCTGGACCAACCAAAAAAGGTCATTGGTCAAATGAGTTCAGATTCACTGTGTTCCTGAGTTGATGGGCATTTTTGGGTGAAACTAGCAGCAGATGAAGTGATGCGCCTGTCATTTCTGGAGTCTACCTTATGAACCTGTGTGGACTGTCACATTCAGCCTCAGCACCATTACGAGGTTAAAAATGTAGTCAGCAGGCTGCATGACTATGATGGATAAACCGATCATGATTTTCTCCTGATGGCGTGAACAAGTTCTGTGATGAAAATACGAGCCATCAGGCTCAAACTGTGAAAGACATGTCGGTACTCTTTATAAGTAGTTTGATGACTTTCATATACAGATTTTAAACTGACACGTAAAATATTTTTAAAGTGGGGTTCTGTGGAAAACATATGAACAATTAATATCTTACCTGTTCTAGATATGTTTGTCAACAACGTAAGTTTGTAGAAACAGAGTTTAATTCTGAATGAACTGACGAGCTAATGACTAGTTGCAATGGTGCCATGACTAAAAGTGCACTACTGTTGTCTTTTCTCACTGTTTGCAAATGATTATTTCTTTATTTATTTACATTTTTACATTTATATGGAATTTTATGGACATTTACAAGCACACTTATCAGTAGCAGCTAGGTGTAGCACTTTCAGTGCAGCCTGGGACACTTACAGCAGCGATACCATAGAATAACCATGTATCGCAAACGTGACAGCAGTGTGCTTCAACTCATCAATCCATTCAGATTTAATCTTAATTTCTCCAAATTGAGATCATTCAAAGATTTGTCTACAGCAAGCAAAACAATAATTGTTTCAACTATTTGAACTCTATCCATAGCATTAATTGGAATCATCTGGACATCCTTCAGTGAAAAATACTTCCCATCAGAGTCCAACTCTCAGGACGAGATTATACTGTGAAACATCAATGCAATGTTGGATGGAAATAAACTTATTTTTGATGTATAAGATTAAACTGAAAAAAAGTCTTACCCTGCCCCAGGCTTCATACATGTTTAGCTGAAATGTCCAATTTATTTTTCAATTTAGTAGATTTGTGTGGAGTTTGACTCACTTATTGAAGCCAACCTCAAGGTTGCAGAATTGCAGTTTTTGGCACTCAAAATTGATGTGAACATTTTCACATTTGCATAACTCAGAACTATTTGCATATGCTCTCTAAACAAAGATGTGTTTTGAGTTAGTTGATGCAAATAACAGGGGTCAATAATAATAGAAACAATATTTATACAGTAAAGAGGAGGGTAAAATATGCAATAAATTCATACATTTTGCACTGAATAAAATGAAATGATGCTCACTCCTCTGCTGAGTATGAATCCCTTTTAACAGAATACTAATACATCAATTTAGATCTTCAACCTGCTGTTCTAAACATAGACATAGACAAATTTTAATGAACTTTTTAGAATGTAATCACTTGGTGTACATCTACAACAGAATAGCTTTTGAAGTCAACAGGATTCAAGATGATTCAGTTAAGTAACTAGCTTTGGGATAATGGTTATAACTAAGGTGGGCACTTTATAAAAACAGGTTCTGTGCTCTTTTTTGCCCTCAAAAGCTGTTTGCCCTAATCCATCCATCCATCCATCCATTTTCTTCCGCCTATCCGGGGTCGGGTCGCGGGGGCAGCAGCTTCAGAAGGGAGGCCCAGACCTCCCTCTCCCCAGC
>NW_013952501.1:1154457-1164576 GCF_001266775.1 Austrofundulus limnaeus | reverse complement strand
GGCATAAAGCCCCAGACAGCATAGCTCCTAGGATCATTGGGACACTCAAACCCCTCCACCACGATAAGGTAGCAGCCCTAATAAATAATTGTAATTATCTAAAGTTAATATTTAGCTTGCATTCTCATAAAACTCCAGGCTGTAAGGCAACAAAGCAGAAAGAATACTATGAGGCTGTGAATACTTTTGCAACACAATGTGTGTGTGTATTTCTGTGAGTAAGTTGAAGACAAAAAAACAAACGTGAATTAAATTATTAATTCCAGCTGACTAAGAATGAGGGCGCCACATCATCACGATGCTTTACTGTGTGTTGATTCACCCAGTGGCAAAGAGAAAAAAACATTAGTCATTGCCCCAAATACAGACGTTCACTTGGGCTTCACTTACGTGAAAGATCTTTCCAAATGGGGGTGAAGAGAATGCATTTTGAGTAAGACAGATCTCCGTACATAACAACAAGAGGAGCCAGTACCATTACTCACTAATTACTTGCATGAATGGAAGATGAGAAATAAATTTAGAATAACACAGACCGCAAATTGTGTTGACACAGAAGGCAGAGCCAAGCTTTCGTTGGAGTTTCTTGTTGTGATTGTTAGAATATTCATCAGTGTCCTCCATACCAAAAAACAAAAAAGCTCCCATCCTTGTTACTCGTTCAGTGAAACAGTTCAACATGACTTGTTTGTTTTTTGGGCTTTTTTGTTTTGTTTTGTAAACTGAATATTTTCTACGTTGCATGGACATAAATTTAGGTTTTTGGTGTTTTAGACCCTATTTGGGGGTATTTCTTATCCTTATAATGATGAATGATGTACAGTTTCCATTGTGTAAAAGATAATGATTTTACATGTGTGCGTGTATTCTTTTTTATTAGAGTGATGTGTTTGCATGGGTTGAGAAATCCCCCCATATTTATGCCTTTGTAGATCCCCAGAGCCCTGTAAAGACTGCTGGTAGCCCGCATATAAACAGCCATCAATTGCTTAAGCCCAACATTCAATGTGTGTGTGTGTGTGTGTGTGTGTACCTCTGGTTGTATCTTTTTTGCTGTGTGAGCATGTCTGTGCGTATGTTTATGTAAAGGCATGTCAGCGCGTGGATGTCCGTGCATTTTGTGCCGTCATGCCTGCTTGCCTGACCAGCCTTGTCCTGTTCAGAATACATATTCAGCACTTTGTACCCCCTCCCCTCCTCCTCCTTCTCCTCTACTTCTCTTTTTGCTTCACTCTCCATTCTTTCCATTTTAGGGTGTTATTAGGACACGTTTCGCTGCTGGCAATTCTCCTATCAGTTTTCAACATCCAAAGGCGTGTGAGTTTTTAAAACTATTTTGTGTGTCTGCGTTGTTGTTGAGGGGGGTTGAGTTTAGGTACATGTGACTGTTCTGTTCAATGTTGGCAAAACCCATGTATCTTTACTTCTTTGTGCAATCCAGCTTTATATTGAAGCACATGCGCATGGCAATATACTTTAAAGATAAGAGACAAAATGATATCTTTTGCCTTTCATCCCCCCCCCATTAGGCACTATGCTGTTCACTTAATGACAGGAAGCCCACTCATCGCGCACACACTGGAACGGAAAGCTTTCACAAATCAGCCTCAGACACACATACATGGTGTAAGAGCCCAGGGGCTTCTTCTATTAAAAGGCCTATCCATCATCACATATAATTTTAATACGGTAGGAATAAAAAAGATGCTGACACGGCTAAATGAGAATTTTCAGAGGCCTTCATGTTAGAGTGTAAGCCTTCTAAGAAACCTGCACAAGCACTAAAAACATGCACACACCACTCTAAAACAGGGTGGGATACTCTCCCAGTTCTTCGTCAAGTAATGTTGCTGTGTGATATGTGTGTGGGGGTGTATTTATACTGTATGTAGCTTTTTGAGTATACAAGAGTGTCAGCTTTCAAACAGAGATTTAGATATGAGTTTACAATCAAATCAGACTAATGCTTGCTTTGTTAGGCTTGCAGCTCTGGTTGTTATTGTTAAAGCAAGCAGCTAATTGTTGCATGATATACATCGACAGGGTTTTAAGAAAGAAAATATCAAACAATTATTGATGGGTTACTAGAAATATATCTATCTATAAGATATCTGGCTTTCATGTCATGTTCCAAAGAAACATTATCTTATGGTAAGAAGAGATTTAGTTTTTAAGAATTTTGATCAAACCTTGAAAATGAATTTATCCACATTTGCAAGTAGCTGCGTTTTCATTGACCATAAAAATGCTCAAATTAGAATTTCGAAAATAAATTTGCTCAATGGAAACACGTCAGTTTAGAAAAACGTCCTTTTTTCGACAAAAAATGTTTTTGCGCTATATGAGGTGTTTTTTCGGCCATATCGAAATTGGTGTGTTTCGCAAAACTTCAATGGAAACACTTTTTGCGATTCACGGGAGTCACGTGATCAAGAACCGGCCATTTCTACTGGCAAAAAAGATGACGACGAAGAAGACAACAAAAAGAAGAAGTAAAATCAACAAAGTTGTAAAAGAAAGTAGTTAACTCACCAACTACAATTTCGCAAAAACACAGCATACGTAGCCGCTCCCAAGTATGAGGGGCTTGTCACTTGAAAGCCACGATAAAACGCTGACACCTCCTCTGATGAAGCTGTGTGAAGCTGACACCCCACCCACACAAAAAATCCAAACAAGCGGATTGGTTAGTGCTTCGTTTGTGCAGGTTTGTGCAGTTAAAATGAGTGTTTGTGCTGTTATAGTTTTTGAGATATTAAACATTATGTCTTTAGCTCATTATGACGTCACCATCCCCCCAGCAACCTCTGAAATGAACCAAAATAGTCAACTTTTTTAGTGCTTCGTTTGTGCAGGTTTGTGCAGTTAAATTAGTGTTTGTGCTGTTATAGTTTTTGAGATATTAAATATTATGTCTTTAGCTCATTATGACGTCATCAACCCCCCAGCAAGCTCCGAAATCATTCAAAATAGTCAACTTTTTTAGTGCTTCGTTTGTGCAGGTTTGTGCAGTTAAATTAGTGTTTGTGCTGTTATAGTTTTTGAGATATTAAATATTATGTCTTTAGCTCATTATGACGTCATCACCCCCCAGCAAGCTCCAAAATGAACCAAAATAGTCAACTTTTTTAGTGCTTCGTTTGTGCAGGTTTGTGCAGTAGAAATGAGCGTTTGTGCTGTTACAGTTTTTGAGATATTACAAGTTTTTACTTTAACGCGATGACATCATCGTCCCACCAGCCAGCTCCGAATTGGTGACGTCATCGGCCGAAATTATAACTGCTAATATCTCGAAAACAAAAGCTGCACAAACGACAGTTTTTACTGCACAAACGGAGCACTAACGACGTAGCCCACTTTGGTTTGTTTTTGGAGCGATATGGGGTGATGGTGAACTGTAGATGACCAAAAAATATAATATTTAATATCTCAGAAACCAAAACTGCACAAACGACACTTTTAACGACACAAACCTGCACAAACGGAGCACTAACGATTCAGACTATTTGATGGATTTTTTGACGTGGGTGGGGTGTCAGCTTCACACAGCTCTCTGATGATGAGCGCTAGTGCCATGGTAGCAATTATGCATCGTTTACATCCATTGCCACCATATTTGTAATGATTTATCGCGAGAACAAACGTATTCACGCATGACTTTAATAGCATTTCTTACTTAATGGAAATACCGCAATTTTCGTACTGTGTTTTTTCAACATTAACAGAATATTGACAAAGTTTTGTGCACATTTGCAATGGAAACGCAGCTAGTGACATTGTGAAATCTTGTGAGATGTGTTAGGGCTCAGAGCATATGTTCAGGAGAATACTCAGCATCTACCACACCAAATATAATTCAATACCTGTAAAATTGAGTACTTTGCACCAATTGTTATGATTGTTGATGTATTTTGACGTTGATGTGTGTTGGAACAGAAAATGCAAATTAGTTTTTAGGTACCAGTCATGAGTGGACAGTGGTGACATAGAGCTGAATGAAGATTGGCTGCCTGATGAGTGGACTGCTAGGCTTCCACCTCTGTGCCATCTGACCTGCCACTCCTGGCCGATGTGCCTCATCAGTCTCTAGAAGTTTGTTGTTGTAGTTTTGTTTGGAGTTTTGTAGAGATGAGCTGCCATTTGTTTTAAATACCTTTATACTCCTACTTTTGGTTATGTTAGGAAGGTAAGGAACTGTTTTTAATGTACAGGTAAGAGACATACACTCAGTCAAGACCTTGGCCAAGGCCTTGGCTCACCCTGAAGTCAAAAGTACGCCAGCAATGAATCACACTTTTTTACACTTTTTCACCATTTTTGTGTTGACTAAAGTCAATCGGCTGTGAAGATGTTCTTGATTTGCAGGAACTACAAAAGTGAATCAGTTGCAGATGCATCTACTGACTGTATTCTGAGAGTTTTGAAAAAGTTTGTCCAGCAGTTCATGAGATAATTTGCTAAACGAGGGATAGTATTGATTCTAAAAGTTATTGCCAAAAAATTCAAGCAAAAAAGTTGCACCATGTGTTGCAATATGAATATGTGCAGGGAATCTTTTTTTAGCCACCACTGTGCAAAACTTTAGCTCAAAACCTGTGTCTAGTTTATAGCCATTTTTGTGTTTGGCTAAAGAATTGGGTTGACACCAGGTGTAACGTAACATACAGTGAGTACTTTCAGAGAATTTCATTAAAATCCAACCAGCACTCATGGAAATATTTTGATACAGACAAATAAACACATACATTCACACAAACACACACAGACAGAGGCAAAAACATAATCATCCTTTTGCCTTTGGGGGCAGGCCATGAATACAGGAACATATGTGTGTGTCTATGTGTGTTTGTGTGTGTCACTGAAATGTGTGGCAGAATTACATGAGTATGTTAGATTTTTTCACGTGCTCCCCGGGGATGTGTGTCTAGTACGTGCACGAGCTTATGTTTATCTTTTACACTTATTTTCTCTTTGTTTCCCTTGGTTTTGCACATCACATCCTCTGTGGAACTTGGTTTTGGTTTTGAATTGAAAACGGCTTCACATTTGAAGCTTTGCAGAATTGGATGAAGCATGACCAGACAGGCCTGTTACAAATCTCTGCAGTTTTGTTTCATTCAGCACAGATCAGCGTTTAATTGTTTCTTAATATATATATATATATATATATATATATATATATATATATATATATCTTTGTTTGTAATGTTATATTTAAAGATGTCAGGGCCTTTAGTGATTTTCTTTAAAGGAATCCTGCAATCCTCATTTCAGTTTTTCCAGTGATGACCAGGGACTCTTTCCAGGTTGCCATTAGATGATGTTTGACTATCAGCAGGAGTCTTGGAGTCTCATTTCCATGGAAACAGCTCTTAGCTTTGAGGTGGCCTGTGACTGCGCTGCTTTGCCAGCGGTGCAGTCATAAAGATTTATAAGTTGCTCCAGGTGGACTTTATTCAGCCTCTATGAAGCAGAGTCACCATTCTGATGACCTTTTTTTTTGAGTCAGTCCTGGAAGCAATGCTGAACTCAACATCATCAACACACAAGCATTTTCATGAGCACATTTTTAAATTCTACAAGTTATTTACACGGTTTTAATATATTATAGTTATTTCAACATGAAGCTTTAAATATCTTGAAACACATTTCAGATTGTATTTTCTCCAGCCAACTTTGTGAAACTTATCATCAAACTGTAAAATCGTCAGCTCTTGTAGCAGTGTTCAAATGTCAACTCCAGTTTTATTGTTACAAACTTGAACTTGGATTCAAATGAGTTTTCAGGTGGGATTTAGAAGATTGTATGTGTTTTGCGGTGCAAATGTCAAGGGGCAGGTTGTTCCAGAGTCTGGAGGCTGCAGCTGCAAAAGTCAGATCTCCTCTGCACTTTAATTTAGCTTCCCTGCACTAAGAGCATGTGGCTGGAGGATCTCAGTGCTCTTTTAGGGTTATTAAAGTCAAGAAGATCAGTTAAAGATCAGTTAAATAATTGGGTGGCAGGCCATTTAAAACTTTAAAAGTGAGTGGAAGAATCTTAAAACTGCAGCCAGTACAACTGTGTAAATCTGCCAGAACTGCCATGTCCTCTAGTACCTGTAAAATACCTTAAAGGAATAGTCTTTTTTTTTAAGTGTCAAATATTTATCAGTAGTTAGTACTTCGTCAGCTGTGACATCAGGCAGAGTGTCTTTGGGCAAGCCAGGTTCATAAACAACAATTTTAAAAAACATGCTGCCATAAAAGAATGAGTTAATATTTGGCACACTTTGTTTAATTTAAACCAAACATTAGCCTTATTACTTGTGTGCTGAGCACGTGTGCATGCTGATGATGGCTGTGAATGTGTCAATCTGCTTGAAATTAATTAAATCTTTGGACTGACAAGATGCATTGATCAGGCAGTCTATGTTCAGCACACATTCATTTCTACATCAGTGTTGTCATATCACAAGCCTGAAAAAATGATAAAAAAAATACTGTCACTCATTTGGATAGCAATTCTGGATGAAAACCTTTGCTCATTTGCACCTACTCTGTGCTCTTTGACTGATGTCTCAGCTGATAAGGTATTAATTATTGATTGATTTGATGGAGGAGAAAGACTAGACTATCCATCTAGGGATTGTTTTCTCTTTGTAAATAATACCTGAGCTTGTGTTTAGCAATTTTAGCCTGAATCGAGATAAAAACAGACTGCCTTGTGAAAATACCAAAACAAATCTATTATAGGCCTTATTGATCCATGCCCAAAGTTGGACAGCTCAGAGCACTATGTCTTATTTCAGCGTTGGAGGCTGAAAATGAGTTTTCCCTTGAGAAGTTAAATGTAGTTAAGCCAGCAAAACAGTTTTCACCGGCTTTAGGTTGTTACTGAAGATAAAACATCTGCCTCTGCTGTGTGATACTTTTCTGTTCAGCTATGCTTTTCATGGAGTTTATTTAATGAGGGAAGTTAAGCATGGTTGTGCTATTTATCACCGCTAAAGGATGTAGGAGGGGTTGCAGAAAAGAAAGTTTGCATAACTATTGTCTTAAATGTGTAAAGCCACAAACAATCATGTTGCAGCATCCAATGCAGAACAATTATCACCAGCTTATAAATTGCAAAAACAATCATTAGCCCTTCACTTGGGGGGGAGATGGTGATAACATATTTAACTAAAAAACAACACATCATCGCTCCAGCTGTATTGTTTTCTGCCCATATTTTATAGAAAAATAAGGAAAAATTCCATAAATATATAAATATATACATATAAAATTGAGTGAAATATTTCTTCCAGAAATTCAAATTCAAACTCCAATAGCCTGTTTCCAATCCTGCGATGTTCACCAACATCCACTCCAACTGACTTATGAGGATGTTGTCATGTTTTTCAGGAATAAACACTCTAGATCAACACTCTGCTTGCTGTTTAGGCCACAGGCATCGAGAGAACGGAAACACTGTTGCCCCGAGGATGAAAACAGCTTGAAGGGTCCAGAAAACATGATCACATTTTTGTGACAGCCATGCCAAAAACAATGTCACGCAGGGAAACTGTATTTTTATTGTCCACCATCTTTGCCTGTTTCTCTGCATGTGTGACATCACTCCATATTCTCTCCTGTTCACCGGTTCCTCCCTATTTAAGCTATTGTGTGGAAATCTGGGGTAACAATTATAAAAGAACTTTACATTCAGACTATATTCTTCAGGAAAAAAGCAGATTGTATCATTTACAATGCACATTAGAGATCACAAAAATACAGTATATATTCTTACAGTTCAAAATACTGAAATTTCCAGATCTGGTGGAATTCCAAGCATTACAAATTTTGCACAGATTCAAAAATGAAAATTCATCCAAACATATTGAAAGTAGTTTTTTTTTTTTCAGGAAGCAAGTTACAATTGAAGGGGTACTTGTCAACTCAAAGTTGTTATTGTGTGTGATAAAAATATGTTTTTGTGTGTGGAGTGAAAATGTGGAGCTGAAGCAGTGCCCAAACATTAATTTGTTTAAAAGAAGATATAAATAGGTTATTTTCCAGAATTACAGTATAAAGATATGTAAAAACATGACAATGGTGTGTATTTGAATACTTTAAATAGGTCTATTAGTGGTTGCATTAATAATGAATTAGAATAGTAGAAATTGATAACTAATAGTGAAGGGGTGGAATTAAATAAGTTTGCACATTTTCCCACTCCTTTTTGACATGTAAATTATACAAAAAAACGTAATAATTTTTGTGAATATTTTAATTTATAATTTATGTCCTGATGCATCTCAGTAATCCAGGTAAAAAATCAAAAGGAAAAAAAATTGTATAGGTCTTCTGGACGGGTTCTTCTCTAATGAAACGTTTCGTCTTTCCTCCAAGAGACTTCTTCAGTCTGAGAGTTTCAGGCAAAATTCAGGCTTTTGAGTCCTGAGAATTTATAATTTAATTTTTCCTTGTAAGTTCTTTAATTTTTGTTTCTCGTATCTTTGCTTAAAATGATTGTACTTGGTTAGCATGTTCAAAATAAAACAAACAAAAGCAAAACAAGCTCTCGCTCACACTTAGTGGCAGTTTACTAAAGATTTGCCAGTTAACCCAGCATGCATGTTCTTGATCTGTGGGAAAACTGGAGGAAACCCAAGCAGGCACAGGGAGAGCATGCACACTCTGAAGCCTGCAGCCGGTAGTCCAACCTGCGATCGTCCATTGCTAACCAGCAGTGGCACAAATGGAGCCTGGTTGTGCACAACGTTATTTTCAAGGTTTGATTAAAACAACTCTAACTCCATCATTTCCGAACATAATATGAAAGCGGTGTAAAACTTTAGCCTGATAGGCGGACACGTCTCATCAAAGATGTATCCGACGCAGCGTTCTTTCTAGCTCTAACTTTATTTTCTTTCATCAGCATCAAATGGATTTTGACACTTGAAACACGCCTCTGTTGTTCCAGTTTATGAAACCGGACTGCACCGTTTTCATGGAAACCGCTGCGTGTGGCGCCCTCCCGCTAACATCTATCTTATTCTGAATAAATTATCCACACAAGCAGAACTTTTTACTTTATCATTAGAGTTTCCTTCTCTGTTCCTTGGCTTGTACACTTTGTGTCTCAGGCTACCCTTTATTGATTTCACATTTGTTTGTCAAAGAGTGTGTTTAAAAAAAATTCCCCCACTGCCTTTCTTTCTCTCGTCTTCCTTGAAAGAATTTATTTATTTCATTAGGGGCACTTAAAACCCCCATCTGGAAATGGGGGGTGGGGAAGGATGGTGGGGTTTTCAGTGTTCATAGACGCTTTGAAACGTAAACGGTGAAAGGAAATACGCAGATAAATTATGACAGTAGGCTGAAATAATCTCTCTCCCTCCCCTCGCTCTTTCTTTCTGTCTTAGAGTTGCTGAGTAGGGATTCTATAATGAGAGAACGGTGACGTTGACAGGGAGAAAAAGAGAAATCTAAGCAGATTGGATGTGGGGTGGGGTTGAAGGAGTGGGGCTGTGGTGGTGGTGGGGGGGGGTGTTGGAGAGAGGGAGAGCAGAGAAAGAGAAAAGAAGAAAGGGGGGAAGGAGGAGGAGGAGCGGGGTCAGGAAATCAGGATGTTGAGAGAAAATTCACAGTCAAGGTCCTTCCTAATGAACAAATTATCATGCAAAGGTCCCACCCCTCCTCCTCACCTCCACCCCTTCCATTCCTCCCTTCCTTTCCTTCCTCTCTATCTTTCCTCTCCACTCTTCGCCCCATTCCTCCTCCGTCTCCTCTCCTGTCTCTCTCTCTCTCTCTCTCTCTCTCTTTATGCTTCGCTGATTTGACCTTGGTTTCCAGCCTCCCTCAAATCTCCTGCTTGTTGCCTCCCTCCCCATTTCTATACAACCTTGTTTATTTTCTGCCGCATTCCTGTTTTCTTTATCTCACTCGCTTCTCCTCTTTTCCTCCGTTTGCCCCCGCTCCACGCCCACCCCCTCTCTTCTAGGCTTTAGGCAGTAGTCTGCTGCTCCAAAACCTCTCTATCAGCACATCCCTGCAATAGACGTGTCTGACAGCCACTTTCCCTGCAGAACTGCCTGATTTGCCACACACACACACACACACACACACACACACACACACACACACACACACACACAC
>NW_013952501.1:1139204-1151427 GCF_001266775.1 Austrofundulus limnaeus | reverse complement strand
CTCCACGCCCACCCCCTCTCTTCTAGGCTTTAGGCAGTAGTCTGCTGCTCCAAAACCTCTCTATCAGCACATCCCTGCAATAGACGTGTCTGACAGCCACTTTCCCTGCAGAACTGCCTGATTTGCCACACACACACACACACACCAAAATTTCCTCTCCTCCACTACTTTTTCTCACTTTTTAATTCAGTATTAGCCCACAAGCATTGTAAAGGTCACACACTGCAACGGCATTTCACTCGCACTCTCTAAAATAATAGCAATTGCTATTTACTGTTCTCAAATCCTCTCTGGCCACACATGGATATCTGATATCCATGTGTGGCCTCGCTACAGTATCTCCTCAGCACTGCTCAAAATGTTCCACTGCATTGGGTCAGTGGGCAGAGACATGGTCTGCTACATGTTTTGAACTTGTCCAGCTCCCCCCCACCCACCAGGTACATGGTGTTTTAAGGAAACAGAACAACAGAAATTGAGGCACAATGAAAAAAAAATCCACTTAAAAGGCGAAAAAAAAGGACCTGAAACCACACGCAGGTCAATGGTAAACAACTGAAAATCCTTTTTGTTGGCTGTCGATGTCTTGTACAGCACTTGAATGCTGTCAGCAGAGTTCTGAACTTCTTTGTTCAAAAGTGATGTTTTATATTTATAGTTTTCATAGTGACCCCGACAACAACTTCCAGCTGGCAGCTCAGGTGACAGATGGAGCACTTCCTAAACATCAAAGGTTTAAATCTAAGTTCATTCAGAGTTTGAGTTGAGTTGGATTTTATATGCTTTACGTCCACACTTTGACAAGCAAAGTATTAAAAAACAACATTTCAGATTAAACTGACAAAGTAGAGTCATTTCCTGCTGGAAGCTGAATTTTTATTCCATTCTCAAATCCCTCCTTCAAACAGGTTTCCCTTAAGAATTCATGTATATTTCAAACCAGTTGTCTTTCATTCAGCTCTGTCTAGTTTCCCAGTTCTTGCTGATGAAAAGCAGCCCCACAGCATGATGCTGCCACCGCAGCGCTTCGCTGTGGAGATGGTCTTGTAAGGCGACAGAATAAAAAAGAATTACCAAGGGGAAAACACGCTTTGTTACCAGTTGCAGCTCGGAAGATTTGGCAAACAGGAACTGTAAAAGAAAAAGATGAGGAAGAGGGTAAGAAATATTACCTGATTAACCTGCCAGCAACATTGTTTTATCCTCCACAGCTGTCTGCTGTGGTGAAAGGTTGTTCCTATGGCTCATTGTTCACAGTGACCTCATCTGCTCCAAGTATTGCAAAGGACAGAGACAAAAGGACAAGTGTGGCCTTTACTATGGGCAAACAATACATAAAAAACAAGAAAGGGGAAGAAATAAAAACACCTCACGGTTGTATGTGCTGTGCAGATGCATTCACAGAAAGAAAAATAAAAAAAAACACTCAAGATTCAACAGGTGGTTGTGAGAGGGTAAATGCTGCCCTTCAAAGAGGAAAATAAAAGGCAGCTGAAGATAAAATGTCCTTTTTCATTGTGAAAAAAGATGCAGCTTTTATGAATGTTTGACAACGCATTACTCTGAGAAAAGTGGTGAAAATAAATTCAAAATATTAAAGTGGGAACAAATTGTAGATGCCATAAAAAAACATCTTGCATTTTCAAATTGAATCACCTGAAGAGTGATATTGCAAACACAGAATGTGTGATACTTGTTTTATGATGGACAGAACAGAATCTCTTACCGTGTGCAGAATCTTTACTATTGCTTTTACATAAGCTGATTTGCGAGCAAAACTGTGGGAATGTGTTTATGGTGAGGGATGGAGAGTTGTGTGTATAGGTCAATTTGTATGACCCATAAGATTCATAATACAACATACACACGCTGGCAGTGCATGCTGTGTTATCAGAACAATAAAATATATGTTGTATAAATTGGAAAATGCAGAGAAGAGAAGTGAAGCGGCAGGTAGAAAAACCAAAATGACGTGCCGAAGATTAAATGAAAGCCAAGAGTTTGTATAAACTGAGGAACATAAATGACTGATGATACAGGGAGACAATGGTAAGCAAACACAGGAGGTCTCAAACAGTAAAACAAGAAAACACAGAAAATGAAGACAATATTAAAATTAATTACTAAAACAGCAAACACAATGCACTGATTGAAAGATTGTGGCCACTTAGCAAATTTTGCGTCCACGCTAAGGACCAAATTTGGATGATGGGAAGGGAGGGAAAGATGATGTAAACTTTTTTTCCTACCTTTAAAAGCGAGAGCATTACAACACTGAGATGAATTTTATCTTTACCCATCTACATTTCCTGGCTGATTACGAGTAATCTCTTCATTACATTGGCAATCGCTTCACTGCCGCAGCCAGGTTCTGGTAAAATTACTTACACTCACTCCACACGGAGACAGGATGGTGCCATTGGCTTCCTACAACAGCTCCCTTACAGCCAGAATACTCACAGGGCCAACTAGCATTACATTTACTAAGAGGCATATTGTGTTGCTTGCTGCTCAGCCTCCTTTGCTTCATTCAGTGATCCTCACAGAATTCAGGAGGCACATTTAGGTGCAAAATCTCACACTGCGTGAGCTCGACTCTGCAAAGGTCTGGGACGTGCCAGTGATCCCTTTTTAATTAGATCAGTGCAACTCTGTCTCTTAGCTTCACGTTTAAAACACCCAAAATCAGCCAACGGCACATTCAAGCACTGCATCAGCACGTTTTATTTAAGATTGCCACTAATATACTGTCGATTTAGTCTCCCTAGTTTGAATTGATAATAGTACACATTCTGAAATTCGATGTACAATAAATCAGGTTTTTCCAAAGAATTTCCATATAGGCACATAAAACATTAATTTAAGAAAGTTCTGAATAGTAAATACAGTGCAAACACAAATGTTCTTCGTGAGCAAAAAAGAGGAATGGCTCTACTTTTTCAACATTGGCTCATATCTGATGTATAGGATGGTGATGTTTTGCCTTCCTGTGTCTTCCACAAAAGGTTTTGTGACAACCAATGAGATACCTGAACAGTGCACAGAAACCAAGGTAGTCTGTTCAAACCGATAAAGGACAGACCACAATTTCACATTTGTTGATTGATCAAATGATCAAAATGAATAGGAATCCAAATTAGGACATTGCATTTTTATAAATTTATGAAGAAAATCAGCCTGAAATATATTAATTATTAATCTGTAGCTACACTGTTAAAAACACTTTAAAATCTCACAATATTCCAACAACTGGGGCACTAGAAAAAGTAATGTCTTAAAGAGAAAATAACTTTGTCTTTAGTTTGATTATCAACATGTGCACAGTAAAACTTAAAAATTCCTGTATGTGGTCTTGATAGTAATGAAATTGCTATTATTTGGTCATGTGTGCACAAAAACATTTGCTGTATTGAGTCAGTAAGTTCATCTTTATGATAAATAATTATGACCAAGCTTGGAAGGCTGTTAATGCCAATTATGTTAACAGCAAATCATCACAATAGTCCTAGCTGTAGACTCTTAGTTTTCATCAAATCATGTCATTCACTGCTCTTACCACTTTCCTCTCCGTCATGAATATCTATGTGAGGCCTTTGCTTCAGCATCCATTGGAATTATATTACCTTAAGTGCATTTTCCCCCAGGGGCTGACAAAAAGAAAGAAAAACAGAACCTATTCTGCCTCTGGCCCAGTAGAAAAGTTGAATAAATCAAGGTAAGTGTGTGTGTGAGTGAAAGAACTCACCTGGGTGTGTGTTTGCTTGTATATATAAGGCAACTCGAGGTCAGTGTGTATGGCACATATACTGTGATATCAGTGTGTCAGTGTACCCAAATGTGTGCAGTAATCTGTCTGCATGCATGACGTGCGCTTGTACCTTATGGTACTTGGCTCAGATGACAGTGGTTAATTGCTCCTTATCCGGTGGCTTGTCAATTCTCATCACTGCGACCAAGAGAGGGGGCAACAGAAGGTATTTATTCCACTTACAGCAACTGTCCCCCACAATCTGTCTTTAATGATCATTATGAATGATTTATGTTGATGCGTCATTTATTTGCATTTGTATGCGTCACTAAAAAATATTTGAGGTTTTGGTAAAGGCTGAGTGAGTCACCAGTGGACAGATGTCTATGTGTGTGTGCACGCTGAGAACTGTGCACTTACTCACCTTCTGCTCTCTGTTTTTACCTCTTTGATAAAGCTGGTAAATCAGCAAAACAACAGACAAAACTAAAACCAGGAAATCAGAAAGCAAGTAAACCAATAAGAAGATAACTGTAAAAAACTATGCAAGAACTGAGGAAATTGTTTGCTTGCTTGAGGTGGCAAAAACAAGACCAAAGTTAGCTCTGATCAGGATATTTCATACTTCACACTCAAGTGCAGAACTCTTGGGAAGCTGAGCTAATAGTTTCACTTTTCTACATTTACCATGCACACTTCAAATTTCTGACCAGTAACACAATAATTGTCGGACACCATGTAATAAAAATATCTGTCCAGACGATGCATTGAGAACAAGTTGCAATAACTTTTAAACCAGGGTACTGTGAGAAAATGAATTATTTTTTTCTTTTTTTCACAGCCCTCAGAGATAGAACAATTTTCTCAATTTATAAGAAGTAGCAGCCTTGGCATAGGAGAAACCCAAGCAGAAGCTGAAACTTACTGAACACAAAAATAATTTCAAACAATAAGGGAAAGTATGAGTGAGCACATTGTTTTTCCTGAGTCAGCCAGGTGACGGCCTGGGTGGAAGTGATGCTGAGCTAAAAGGTAGGAGCTCCATCCAACATGGAGAGTGACGAGTTCAGGAGGAGTCACTTTTAACCAGGGATGACCAGTTGGTAAATTCATGTTCTCATGTACCAGCTGACAATATAAATGTACAACAGAGACAACAACAAAAAAATATACCAACAATCTTTTACCGTTTAGCACAGGGCCTGTAGTTTGTCACATTCAGCTAATTCACTGACTTTACTCATCACTTTTAGATCTTAGAAGCAAAACAACGTTGTTTGGTTTAGCGGCTGAATCTGAACAACACCCTCTGATTGTGTGCAGTCTAGCTCAACTAGTTACAAAACAATAAATAAATAAATAAACACATAAATAAATAAATAAATAAATAAATAAATAAATAAATAAATAAATAAATAAATAAATAAATAAATAAATAATGTTCACTAAATAACTCAGCTTTGATTGCATATTTTCTAGGACAACTAACAGGCAGCCGCCAATTTTAATAAAATGGACCACGATTTTTATAACAATCAGACAAAATACAACCACACTGTAGAACAGAAAATTTTACAATCAGCCGTTAAACACAGACTGCCTAACAAATTAAACCCCATACTTGTTTTATTTAAACAATTGTTAACAGTAAAATATTGTGATAAAACTATAGTTATATTTGTTGTCAAAATCTTTTGGTAATTTTGAGTAAATTAGTAATTAATTTTTTTTATTATTTTTATTTTTTTGGACATAGTAGCTGACTTTCTCAGTTGTGGAGGCCAAGGATCGCCTGTTCTGCCAGTCTTTGAAACAACTAATAATTAAATAAAACTTAAACACAACTATGCAAACGTGTGATCGCTGAATTGACAATGACCAAATCCTCCAGCCCTAATGGGCCTCCTAACATTGCCTTATACATCAAAGTAATTGGGAACAACTTATGGCTACTCTTTGCAAATATGAATGAAAGTACCAAATGGTGGGGAATAGGTGAAGGGTTAACAGTAGGAAATGGGATTCAGCCGTAAATAAAACCAAACTAAAAGATGCGTACAGCTGTGCAGGTGTTTCTGCCTCACGCATGTGCTCCTGTACTGCATCCATCATTTTGGGTCTCACACCTCTGCGTGTAAGTGCAAACTCTGTGTCCTGGCGCATTGTTTTCTTTGATAGAGCCTTTCTTCCTGGGCTCAGCGGTAGTCGTAATTGGTCTCTGATGGGAATGACCCACTGGGTTCTGACTGAGCAAAACAAGCTTTGGATGGCTTCCTTAAATATTTCAGCCCAGCCAAACGTGAGGTCTCGCTGCTCTCGCCTCGGGCTGAGCCAGCACCACCATTTAGCAGGACGCCCTGCCCTCACAGCAAGCGGGATAAAGAGGCCGAGCATGACAGACAGCAAGCATGTGCACGAGAAAGGGCGACCGCGCCAGTATTAGGATGTGAATGTAAATGTGACAGCGGTAGTGACACATATCTGCAGAATAGAGCACATTCATGAGATGTCATTAAACTGCTGTCCACGGCTACTGGAACCGGACTGCATCTCTATCTCACAGCAAATTGAGCTGCCCATTTGATGCACTGAACTTCTACCTCATTATGACACCCTTTGTCTGCATGTTCTTCTAAGTGGACATCTTATTCCACACACTGGGGCCGCTGCAGCACGCCAAATATTTCCCTTGTTTCAAAGCTTTCCCACCGGCTTTTCTTCCTCAGTCACTCATTGAAGCACTTTCCCAATCCCGCTCCTCGTTTCCTCTTTTTAACTCGCTCCTGTTGTGCTGTCACTCTTCTTCCTTCAGTCCCCTCTTCCACACACAAGCGCTTCTGTCTGTCTCGTCCTCTGTCATTTTCTCTTCTTCCTCCCGTGCTCTCTCTATTCCATTCATGTGACTGCCACGGATCTAAGGCGGAGTGAAAAAAAGATAATTCCCAGGTTCTTTGCAGAGAGAGAGAGAGAGAGAGAGCAAGTAAAAATAGAGAAGGTTACCTTTCATGTTCAATTTTAAAGGCAAGTTTGAGATTTCCCCGAGATGATTAAATAGGAAACGTTCCCAACAAGGTCACTGAGACTTACATACATAGACAAAGAAATACACGCCATGCATGAGGAAACACACGGAGCTTGGTCAGAAAACTCTTTTGGGAGATGCTTCTCTTGCACATAAAATTGCAAAGCAAAGACACACGCAAAAAAAGAAGAAAACATTTGTCGTCTGCTCGGGAGAACTACAGAACTTCTAGGAAAGTGTGTTTGTGTTTATCCTAGCTCGATGCCTGAGAGGCCTTAATAGTAAAGGCAGCTAAATTGATTGACTTGTTTTGTTGTTATCACTCTGGCACGCATCACCTTTAATTCATCCTGAGGAGACAAACTTAAATGATTCATGTACTTGTGCCTTTTTCCTGCACCATTCATTCTTGCATGTCCGTAATGTATTTTTTTATGTTGTTGTTTGCGAGCGTATTTACAGCCTTATTAGGGTTTAACTTAGCTTTAAGCAGCACCGTTTCTCCAGAGACCAATTATCTGACAGGGTTAAGGAAGCTCTCCTGTGCCAGTGAGGGAAGAATTGTGCATTTCTGACAACACTGCAGCATGATTCCTCAGGCATTCGGATTGTGTTTGCGTGTGTCCTGCGTATGCTTGCCTTGGCACATGTGCATTATTCATCGTCATCTGAAAACCCTTCAGCTGAGATAATAGGTCCAAATGTGACTTTCCTGAACGTGTTTCCGATCATGTTTACTATACACAGAAACGCACGAGGAAACGTCGGGGTGTTATTTAGCTCGTGAACGTGTGTGGGTTTGAGACACCGCAAATTACTGTCAGTCAGGGTATTAGAGCATCCCCGTTGTGTCTCAGTCACTTGGAGACTGACAGAAGTGTTGCGGGACAAAGTGGAGTTGGCGTTTTTGAATGAGTTATCCTGAATTCAGACGGCGTCCGTCTCCAGAGGCAGGGATGAATGGCCCGATTCTCTCTCCACCTCCCTTTTACTCTATGACTTTCCAACCTTCTCTCCTCCTCTTCCTTTTTTTCCAAACTTTCTCCTCCTCCTCTTCCCCACCAAAATCCTTACATTGTGCCTATTTTTTTATCTTTCCCTTCCTTCAGCCCTCCTCTTTGGCTGTGCCTTTCTCCAACTCTTCCCTCCCCTCCCACTATTTTTTTTTGCCTTCATCTTTCTCGGCTTTCACACACAGTTCTCTTCGTTCTTTCATTTCTTCTCCCAACTTTTTTTGAACTTTTGGGGCGCTGCAACAATAGGCTGCACTCCAACTCAGTTTCCATGGTAATGGGAGGTCCTCTAGTGCTCTTTGCTATCCAGACTTCCTCTGGTGACAGTGTTTTCCTTCACACCATAGACCCACAATCTTTCCCTGTTCTCCGTTTCTGCTGCCCACCGTTCCCTCCTTTACTGAAACTTTTTGTCACACTAAAGCAAATCTTTCTTTCAAATAAGCTGAGTACATTTATGTGCATGTTTTTCATCTCAAAGCTCACCAAAATCTTGTTTTCTCTTAGCCGTTTCTAGTTTATTCCATTGCATTGAACACTTAAAGGAGGCATAGTGTGATGAAGAAAAAAAATCAGTTCTTTGGAGAATACATTTGAGTTCTAAAGTTGCAACTAATTCAAAAACACAAGCCCTGTCATTGTGGAGATGCTGAAACTATCTAATTCAGTGAGTCGTTCCAATTCAACTGGAATTATCCAGCATCCCAATCTCCAAATCTACAACTTCATATAATATTAACATCAAATATTTTAGCATCAGCTGTAACTTCAAACGATTCAAACTCTTTTGTTGCCTTTTGTGTTTTGTTATTGCTACAGATGCTGAACAGCTGTAATATACTGTATGTCCCACTTTAAAAAAACAACTTTGTTTACTTTAAAAATATTCTTGTGATAGTGTTTTATATTCTAGAAAACATATCATAAATCAAAATCAGCCTTCAGTGCTGCAACAGAAATATCCCTTGTATAGTACATAACGCTGGGACTCTATCCTAGTCCTCAAGGAACACTATCCTGCATGTTTTAGATGTTTCTTTTTAATGTTTCTCTGATTAACAGATTTCTGCAGAACTTCAAGAGCATCTGAAGTGCAGAAAGTAGGTTCTTAGAACTGTTTTTAATGGGGAAAATGCTAGTTCTAAAGTGATATTTACATGCTACTGTCGTGGAAATAAAATGATTGAGCATATATTTTAAATTATTTCCCTCAATTTATATGTGTTCACATATTTGTTAACAGTCATAATTCTGTTTGTGAGCAAGCTTTTTATAATGTTTTGAGTTCAGTACCATTGAAAAGTTGGACCATTTTCTACAAACTGTTTCACTCATTAGAAAAAAACCTGAGGAACTACAAAGATCAACTTCTGTCAAGAAGACAATAAGTTGTTTTTATTATTTTCCTTAAATATAAGTTGATCCACCGGAAAAGGCTAATTACACTGTATTGTAATTATGTCACCAGTGGCACTGTACACACTTTAGAGTGCAGTTTAATGCTTACATAAAATGCCAATTCACAGCAGAAACACTACTAAAAGAAGAGTTTAAAAAATATTAGACTTGGTGTGTTCCCACCCTGGTGCCTTTGCAAGTTTCCGATTTCTCTTCTAAAGAAACACAAGGGAGTTCCCTAGCAGTGAGGTCTAGGATTTATTTTGCCTACATGGGAATTAAGGTTTTGCTTTGACTCACCTACGACCCACCCTGAACAGATCAGCACATGGATTGCAACACTTTTTTTTTCTTAAAAGAGGGTTTGTTATCTGTAGCTGAACTACAGGCCAAAATGAAAAGAAGAAAAAAGAAACAAAGATTTGGCAGTAAATTGCCTGTCTTTAGTTTCTCTAAGTTCAGTGGGTCTTTAAATTTTCAAGTTTAGTACTGTATAATATCTCATACTCTAACAAAGCTTGTCAAAGGCTTTTATGCATAATTTTTGTCCAAATTTACAGTACGTTTGCACAGCAGCTCAAAGAACTGATCACAAGAGAGGATCACCCTGTGGAAAGTGGTGGTGGAGGGCAGTCAAGTAACTCATTATACCCACAAGCTTCAGTAGTTACAACAATGGGAGATTTTTTTTTTTTTTTTTTTTTGGTACTGAAGGATCACGTTTTATCAGCAAATCTTAGCAAATTGTGCTAGCTTGAGGAAAAAAGTGCAACATCTGACTGTTTTAATGTGGTATTACCGGTATATTGTATCACAAGTTGTCACATAAAAAACAAAATTTGTTTTAGCACCTTTTGCCATTCTTACAAACTTTACAAACTTTACATGCTTTACAAACTAAAATGTTTGGATGTAATTGTTTGGGTGTAATGACACAATTTCCTTTTTAGTGTTACTCTATTTTTTTCTGGAAACTGAAAAATAAGTTATATTTCTGGTTTATTTTCTCTGGACACTTTTAATTTTATTGTTCTTGGTTTATTGTTGTTGTATTTATTTATTTATTTATTTATTTATTTATTTGTTTATTTATTTATTTATTTAGTAATTGTCTTCATAAGATTAAAAATAACAAATAATGGTTTTAAGTCTTGCTCAATAGGTCACTTTATAAGATCTGACTTTCTTGCCGGTTGCATCCAGACCACTTTAAGCAGAGGTATTTGTAAGTTTATTTGCATAAAGTTAGATTCAGCGCTCTG
This sequence comes from Austrofundulus limnaeus, assembly GCF_001266775.1. Taxonomy (NCBI): domain Eukaryota; kingdom Metazoa; phylum Chordata; class Actinopteri; order Cyprinodontiformes; family Rivulidae; genus Austrofundulus; species Austrofundulus limnaeus. The sequence continues at coordinate 1,140,984 of NW_013952501.1, read as the reverse complement.
TTCAGAGACCTCCCTTTGCTTGCAAAGCTGGAAAAGCCAGAGGCAGAGAGAGCATGCTTCTCTTCCCTTGGATGTATATACATGAAAAACCTGAGGCAAGAAGAGCAGCGGCAAAGACCCCCGTATGAACAGAACAGAGCAATCATCAGTGACAGACATGACAATGATTAAGTCAGAAATGGGATGAAAAGGTGGTGCTATGGTGCAGGTCGGTTTTGAAGTGGTTTACAGAGGAGACAACAAGGGGAGGCAGGCTAAGGAAGCTCAAACAGCAAGCTGTGTTTCAAATTTGCCACCAGGATGCTTGGAGAGGAAGTAGCTAAACAGTCAGCTAATGGGGCTGATACAGAGATAAATTTAATCAATATGTTGATTGATTGGAGTCAGTCAGCACTGGGGTACTAGGCTGAGCTTTGTGATTAGCCTGAACTAAAACAGTGGGTAATTAGACCAATAGAAGAAGGAAGATCCAGAGGTTCAAGCAGAGAGGAGCTGCTTCAGACGTAGACAGATTAGATAGGGAATGCAGTTGAAGAGTTCAGCCCCCTGACCTTGAAAACAGGTGGTCCCTGTCATGAATGCAGAAGGTGGGAGGCCATTAGCGAAGGCGGAACCCAACCAAAGGAGAGGCAGAAATGGATGAGTTGGATGCTTACATTCAGAACAGGATACAAGGTAGACAGAAGGCTGGAAACCAGAGCAGCTGAGTGCATGTCAGGTCAGATAATCTCTGGAACCAAAAACTGGTCTGAGGTTCAATAAAAGGCTTTAAAAAGGGACAACTTCATGATGCATTACCTGCCTCATCAGTTGGCACAGGAAGTAGATATGGTGTTGGCTAAAAGTATAAGATTTGTTGGTTAATTGAGGAGGTAGATGCATCAATAGTGTCATGAGAAGTCGAAATAGCAAATTTAAATGCATGAACAAGAGGAACCACTGTCCAACGATTACCCAGAAACCTAGATGGCATTAGTCAGCTATCTGTTACAGGGGAAACCTCTGAAATATGGATAGCCAAAACTAAAACAAGTATTCCAGAGGGGGAAAAGGAGCACCATAAACTACATCAGTCTAAAAAATTATGTTTAAAAAGGTCAATCATGGGTTGGTCAAAGCTGAGGATCAGAGGAGACATCAGCCAACCACAGGGTAGCACTTGAACCAGAAGTGACATGAGCTGACTCTGGAGGAAAACAAAAGTTGGACCTATCCAGAAACAGGAGATCCATCAGCTGTCACAGTGAGCACAGAGGTGCAGATCAACCCTTGGCTGACCCAAGAGCTGCTTGTTTGCAACTTACAAGACATAAGAGTGTTTCCTCTGAGTTCAACTACTTCACACAAAGTGGTGATGGGATCTTGTGGTGTGTGAAAAATGCTCTGTTCGGACACCGATTGAATAGTATGTGCATATGTGTATGTAAAGATATATTTATATATTTTTTCAGCAAGGCTATAATCAATGTAATTATTTATGCATTTTTTGTTGCTGTGTTTTTGTTACCTCTGTTTCTGTAGGTGTACAACCAAGATGTTGGGTTTGTTGTCTTGTGTTTTCTCGATATGTATTTCACAAATCTTCTAATCTCTCTTTCACTCTTTCCCATTAAATTTCACTTTTTTCTTCTCTTTTCTTTTTCTTCTCTAAAAAAATGTCACTGATGATGAATAAACTAAGAAACTAATTGAAAGGGTTTTTCTTTATTACATTACATTAAAGTTCATTGTGTGTGTATCAAATAAAGTTTTGAGTACATTACAAATGTTGGTACAAAAT
>NW_013952501.1:1131592-1139115 GCF_001266775.1 Austrofundulus limnaeus | reverse complement strand
ATCTGAGCAAAGCTAAGTGCATGGGTTCTCCTTTGCAAAGTGAATCTTAAAAATCTCACTTGTCTCTGTTGTCATTGATTTAATGTTCGGCCGGGTTTTGCTGTGTCTCTCTGAGTTCCTAGGTTAAAAAACCCGAACACTAATATTCATTTCTGCTTTGCTGTTGCGAAAAGAATAAAACCAGAAGCTACATATTGGTAGCTGTGCAACATTTCTGTCTCCTGAGTTCTCCATCTATGCAGGGGTGTAACTAAGTACAATTACAGTTATGTAGTTTTTTGAGAGTTTGTAATTTTATCAACTCTTTATTAATAATATTGTTACTCTCACTTGTTTTTTTTAATACTTTACATACCTCTGCATGTATGTGATACAGTGACTTTGTGGCAGAGTTTTACCATCTGACAAAAAACTAACTTATAGATACTTTTTGTAAACATGAAGGACAAATTGCAGCCATTTCCTTGCCAAAAATACACTCTGGATCATCTGTATCCTGTGTCCTTTAGAGAAAAGTATTGTGTAGATAGATTGATTGACACAGACTTAAAAGGACCAGAAGTTTAAAAGGGACATCAAAATGGGACACTAAGGTGTCATTTTAGTGAAGGCAGAGGAAGAAGGCAGGAAAACAACAATGAACAGCAGGAGACATGAGAGAGCAGTTTACACCATGTTTTCCAGTGTATAAAAGTAAAAGGATCGTGACAGCATTTTAAATGTGCTTTACTGTACTTAGGAAAAAACAGGTAAAAATGAAAATAATAAGTACATAAAAAGCATATGATTAGTACTTATTTTTTTATTACCTTGGCTTAAAAAGTATAAATTCACATGCAGAACGTAAACAGTAAAGCATCTCAGAAGCCCAAATAACAGTGAAATCAAAAATTAGCTGATTGGTCAGTCCAACAAGAGGATCTGTTTTCCAAAATAAATATTTTTTTCTTTTTCTTTTTTTCAACATGCTTTTAATATATTACTTTCAACTTCTAAGTACCATATTTTTAAGCTGTGTATGACTAAAACTATAAAGAATTACTATTATTTTTGTCAAGAGTTATTTTGAAGTATCATTGCCACTTGGAACAGTTTTGTTTTAGTTTTGTATTATTGTCTGAAAGGTTTGTCATTCTCTAGTTTATTCTACCCCATTCATTGGTTATTAGTTATTCCATGCAGTCTATCTTTGCACTCTTAAGTAAATTATGACTTTTATTGATTCATCCTATTTCAAAATTATTAAACCATAAGGCAGAAAATGAACACGGCTGTCAGGAAAACTTCAAATTCATTTAAGAATCTGGTTTCAGCTCCAGGTAGAGCCTTGCAGTTTATTGGGGAGGATAGAAATTATTTTTAAAGCAGGGAGTGAATCTTTGATGAATCGTGGGAAAATTAAATCAAATTAACATATCATCATTGGGTTTGTTGGCATCGTAGATTCTTGGTTGCCTCCAGCAGCTGTCAGTTTTAATGCATTTAAAAGACACTGCTGCATGCTTTCCACGTTTCCAGGTATTAAAACAATTTTGAGAATTAGGCGAAGCATTAAATAAAAGGTGAACAGAGTGGAAAAATGTAAACTCAAACAGTAAATGTCCAAAAGGAAATCTCAGTGTCGTGCCCTTATGGTTCTATTTGAAATGCTGAAGGCTTGTAAGATGAGGAAAACCTTTGAGTTGAGAAACTGATTGGAAGACTATTTTTACTCTTCGTAATTAATACACTTATCACTCCATCCGTTCATTTTCCAAAACCCACTTTATCTTGCTCAGAACCACATGGGGCTGGGAGGCTAAATAGATGTGGCGATGAGCAGCTGGGTACACAGGGAACGTTGGGTTACATGTACAGAATAGGCTCATTTATTAAAAAAGAATTACAACTGCTGGGAAATTCTGCTGCATCAGGGTAAATGCAAGAAATGTTGATAAATACTGCATATGCTGTATATATCATGTTTGGCCATTATTTTTTCACTTTTGACTGAGATGAGATGCTGAAACACTATCTCAGCGTTTTAGCCCAAAACTCCATCTAGAAGCACGAGCTCAGAGTGGGAGCATCATCTATAATTTATGTCTACTTATAAGACAATCTGTCAGGGGTTGCCATGTCTGTGCATTTTGTCTTGGTGTTTTCAGTGTTTGTGTCGGCGGATTGTGGGCGTCCATGCATGTTCAAGATTCGCACATTTTACGTAAACAAAATCTTAAAGTGACACTTTTAATAAATGACAACACTGCATCTTCAGAAGCAAATCCCTAGAATTGTAGTTGGCAGCTTTCTCAAATTGAAAACTTTCTTTAAGGTGGCTATGGCAACAAGTTTACCGAGGTTTTTATGGACTCGTTCAGAGGAAGATGGAGCTAAAGTGTAAATTGCTGATGTGCTCATCTTAAGCAGCCTTGAGACGAGCCAAGAATCCTGATGATTGTCTTCATTACTGTTTAGTGGCAAGAGGATTGTGCAAAAGATAGTCTTGCTTTCAATGAGAGGGTGTGTTGTTGCTTGCAAATTAAGAAGAATTACAGTAACAATAATCAGGAGCAAACATTTTAGCTCATATTCCTGCCAAAAGCCTGGATTAAAGTCTCTGCCTGCCACAATTATTTAGTTATTGGGCAAGCAGAGGCGGCTCAGCCTCGACACCACCTTACTTTCCTTTCTTCAGGCAAATAGAGGAGGACAGAAGGCCAACAAACATGTTACGTTTGCCCTTACATGCGCACATCGGCTCAAACATTTGTACACTCACTTGAAACTGTTCACGCAGCGCGTACATGCCTGGGTATTAGAGATGCAAGAAGCCCAGTGAGATACAAAAACAAAAACACTAAAAAGTCCTTTGATGCAGAAAAAAAGTAGGAAAAAAGCTATTGATTATCAATAGTGTGCAAACATGTCCGGAGGGCCTGGAGAACATGAAGCGTCTCAGTGAAGTTGTTCTCTGCATGTCGAGATAAACAATCCTGCGCTGTGAGGGACAAGAACACGTCTTAAATATTCATCTGATCATTAATTTTTAATTTTAATGATCAAATTAAAAAAAGAACAAAAGCAGATAAAACAAACAGCATTTTTTAAGCTTTAATTCACTATTTCCCCAGTTTTATTGTTATTCGTAGTTGTAAAGTGCACAAAAACACTCGAGCACAGGCTGAAACTGGTGACACATTGCTTCTTCTCCATCCATACACTCAAAAACACATGCGTGTCCATAAACCACAGCAAACACTTGCTTAGCGTCAACTGTCTAAAATGATCGTACACACTTATGTGCGCTCCCACACACAGAGTGGACGCTCCGCCGCCCACGCTCGGGCTGCTCTGGCCAGGAGATTCTGTCATAACTCAAAGGCTGACCTTTCATAAGCTACTGCTTTAGACAGATGAATAGCCCTATAGCGCTGTGTCTATGTGCTGTTGTGTGTATGTGTGGTACGTGAGTGTGTGTTTGTGAGAGCAAAAGAGAACACAGGCAGACCTGTAATGACTGTAAGGTGCTGTCACAGAGAAAAAAAAACATAGAATAAAAAAAACAGGTGACAAAGGAGAACAATGAGCACCATGCTGAAGAAGTGGGCCTACAGAAACGATTTAACTCAGTGCACATGAAGCAAAAGGACCGGTAAAAGATGGACAAAGTGGAGTTGTGCAGCAGAGATGGAAGAGGAGGTCAGCAAGGTGAGAAAATACCAATCAAGTGCCAGCGCAGAGACCAGGGGCCTAATGAGAGATTGCACATTATCTACTGTGTGTCATCACGTATAAGCTAATCTCTATGAGCGCTGAAGCAAAACTGTGCGTGTGTGTGTAGGTTTGTGTGCATGACTGTTTGTGTATATCTTGGCAGCAGCAGAGGGGCAGATGCTGCCTGCGCTCTAGGCCTACTGCTTTACGGCCTTCAGCGGAAATGTTGGTGTGCCAACCTTAGCTCTCATCCGCAGCCAATCACACGCCTGGGACTATGGTGGAGCAGATTTAATGCATACACACGGACACACAGGCATATATACAGTACGCCAACAGGGACGCACACACATAGCGTCGAGAGAGGGTGTGTGTGTGTGTGTGAGGGGTAAATGCACTCATTGATGTTCAACCCATAATGAGAGACAGCAGTAATAAATGGATAGTGTGTGCGTCAACGGTAATTCTCTTCATTAAGGTGCAGAGAACAGCGTGTGCCTAAAATCAGCAGGAGGTTTTTGGAACACACACACACACACACACACGCTCACAAATGCATGCATACATTATCTCCAACAACCGCCTAAAGAGACATTTACGGTTGCTTTATGTCAGACAATGTAAAAACCACTTCAGCTCTAAAGTTTTAGGGTTATGGCATCCTTTTCCAGAGAGAATTTTACATATTAATTTGATCAACTCTGTCTGTATAACCACATCCTCAGAGTGACTCTAAAAAGCCTGCTTCCTCTCATTTGTCATAGAAGACAAAGCCTGTCTTATATTACTCTGGTGCAAAATGTAGTTTCCCTTCGACTTCTACCACAACCTTGCAGTAGAACTCCATCAAACGTTTTGACAGAACTGATTTTTAACAGCGTTACATTTCATCATCTGTTTTACAGAAGATAATCTTCACTCCCTTATTTAAAAAAAAACCTCACATTTTGCATTGGATAAGTAGAAAGGAGCATATGTACTGGTGGCTTATGCTTATTCTATATACATTAGTTAAGTTATCTATTATTTTATTAATTTTTTTTATCATTAACTGTTTCAACATGGTGGATGCACACGCAACCTGATTGAAGAGCTGGCCCGGCTTTTTGTTCTTAACTTGCAAGTTGCCATGTTAACTGTTTTCAGCATATTACAACGGTTTTATCACCAAGTGACAAAAAAAGTTATGCTGCTAATTTACCATTAGTCAATGGGATATGACATTACGTGCAGTTGAGTGCATAAACGACAAGACAAAATGGCCAAAACTTTAGTTGCTGGACTCTATTCCTACTTTATTCTAAAAATCCTATAGCATCCTACTTGGTTGATTATAGCATCCCACTGGTTATGTATAGGGCCCACAGAAATACATTACCTTTAAATATCCAGGTGGATTTTGTTAAGAGAAAAAGCTGTTATAACCTTAAAGGGACAGATATATTTGTAAAACCCAAATTCAGAACTAGTTTGGGGGAACGGTGTACTTTAAAACAGGGAATAAGACCGTGGAATGATTTGAAGAGTGATGTTAAAAATGCAGGATCATTGTGTACATTTAAGAAAATGATAAAGGTTCGATTGTTAAAAAATATATATGAAACGGTATAAAATGCACATATTTAACTGTTATTCTAGAGGGATTAGATGTTCTTGTCTTTTGTTTTATTAATGAAATATTTTTTTGTTGACTGAACATATTTTTGGGAGAAAAGGAGCAGATATTATAAAAAAAAAATTCTTCTCTCTGCTACCTTTCATTTCATTTGTGATTTTGATACACTTATATTGTTTTTTTCTAATTTTTCTTTTATATATATATTTCTTTTTATTGTTTATAAATTGTTTTTTGTTTTAATGAAATGAATAAACTAAACTAATTCTACAAAACACTGGATGTTTACAGCTATGTAACAGACAATCATGTACATATTATTACACAGTTACAACAATGAAAACATTGCTGTGAAGACTGAGATGCTGCCTAGTCAAAAACAAGTGAGGAGGACTGAGATATTTAAAGTCTGGGTCATTGTAAATAAGACAAGCAACTGCATCCTGATGACAAACTGTACCTGCATGGCCCGTTATGTAATTTAGAATAACTTTACAAATTAATATTAGTTGGTACTCCATTGCTATATAACCTTGTCTTCAGTTACTGTCATTGTTATAAACATTTCACAACTCATTTGCAGTAGTGTGTGTGGGAATTTTTAGCCTTGACACCATTTAGGCATGTATTATTTTTATTTTGAATCATCCATCTACTATTTTTACACGCTTCTTCCTTTCAGGGTCACTGGTGCCCGTATCCAGCAGCCGTGTGAGGGGTGGGTACACCCTGGACAGGTCGCAAGTCCATAATAGTGACACACAGAGACCAAAGAGACAAATATTCACCCTCTGACTCACACCTAGGGACAATTTAGAGATACCAATTAGCCTGACAGTCATGTTTTTGGTTAGTGGGGGAAAACTGGAGAACCCAGAGAGAACCCACACATGCACGGAGAGAACATGCAAACTCTACCAAGAAAGATCCTTGGCTGGGATGTGATCCGGCCTCTGGTTTGCCTTGAAGGGGGTACAAGTTGATTGAATTCGGCAAAACTTGCACAAATATTTGTTGGTTTTATCAGCACAACAAAACATGATTGTGACTTATTTGTGCATGCACAGTAGACCTGAAAGTGATGCACACTAACAATCATACTAAGCATGCAATAAATTTGCAGGAACAAGAATTCTTGTTTTCAAATAAACTGTTTTTCAAATAAAAAGACAAAACAAAATCTGAAAAAAAATTAAAAGCTTAGCAGTCAAAATGTTTAGGAAGCGTTAACAAAAAAATAAAGTAATAAATCAGTGAAAGGGGTGGGTTGTAACAGCTCAGAGGGAGTGACAGAGAGGGCGTCAAGGGAGACAAGAGAGCAGGAAGCTGCTCAAGAAAAGAAAGTCAGTGAAGCATTGGTGAAGAAAAGGATACAGAAATCAACAGAGGGCTGCGGAAACCGACGGACACAGATGAAAAACTCAGGAAAGGAAGGAAAAGGGTGAAACAGAAGGAGAGGTTGAAGGTTGAGAGGTAGACAGAGAGATCAGAGCCAGGCTGAGACTAGCCGACAGCTGTGAGAGCAGAATTTGATACTGCGGCACAAACACACTAACACGGGCGTGTGCACGCGTGCACGCATGCAGACGCAAGCACACAACCCTGGCTCGGGAGGGGCGCACACACTCACACACATGCTCTCTCACCATCCAAAAGAGCCACATTACACATGAAATATTAATGGTCAAGAGCAATCAGCAAAAATGGAGATGGGGTAGACAGAAGGAGAAAAAGAAGAGAAAGCAAGAAAGATGGATGGATGAAAGCTACACGTCTTTAATGTTGGTCCTGATGTGGCATTTTGACAGTCAGCAAAACGATGCATTTTTTTTAATCATCACCTTTAACCAGAGCATGACTGGCCCACTTATTTTCTGTCTCAGTGGTGTTTCTGTTCCAACAAACAACAAAGCAAGGTCATCTGGAGTGCTGAAATGGCCCCATGCACATCCGAGCTTGAACCGATAAATATGCAAAAATTTATGTATACATGTGCACGTGCGTGTGTGTGTGTGTGTGTCTGTTTATCTGTACTTAATGCTGTGTAAGAAATGCAAAGCTTAATTCAGCTTCTCAAGCCTGGGTGGCTTCTGAGGGTCTCAATAAATCATTAATGAATAATTTTCACAGGTGAGAGCACGTTTGTGTTGAAAAACTGAAAAATGTTTGTGAGGAGACACTGTCTTCTACTGCTTAATGCTAATATATATAT
>NW_013952501.1:1112014-1125916 GCF_001266775.1 Austrofundulus limnaeus | reverse complement strand
TATATATATAAATGTTAAGTATGCATCAGCGTGCATGAGTACATGTCTTTGCTGGTGTGTATGTGTGCACGTCTAATTGTTAATTTGCGATGATAAAGCACAAACCGTCAGGTGTGTTTGTTCTCTTAAGCACCTTTCTGCCCCTTAAAAGCGTCAGGTAATAACACCATCCATCACCAGCTTGTGTGAACATGTGAACGGTGGGATGTGTGAGCGCAGGTTCAACAGAAAGGTCAGAAAGGGGAGGAGTTAGTGGAGACACAAGAGGTATCACTTCACTGCAGGAGTTTAATCGGTGGGGGGACAAAGAAAAATGTCACCCCTTGTGTCGCGCACGCATACACAGGCTCCCCGAGTTCCACGCACAGACAGACACAAGTGCCCCGGACATGTGCATCAGCCGAGCACATGCATTAGTGCACAGCAGACGCCCCCCTTTACTAATGACGGGGGGGAAACATTGTGGTGCAGCGTGTCGAAGCAGGTGTGAGCAGAGATAAACAACGCAGCCAAGATTACGGCACACTCATTAAAAGCCTTAATCTGTTCCCTGCAGCCACCGACACTTTTCTTTTCCACTTTATCAGACAAGATTATCCGTTTGCTAACATGTTACTTTCCTCTGCAACTGGCGTCTGTAAACTCACAAGCTGAAAAGCTGATGTTGTCTGTTGAGTCAGCCACAGCTGAGTCGCATGAAGGACCTTTACACTGATGAAAAACTTTACTTGAGAGCACAACTCATGCTCAAAAAACGGGCAACGTTACTTTTCACATTTCTTGCCGAAGTGAAATAAAATAAAAGCATTTTGGACCACCTTTATTGAATACTTCAGATCTGTTGCTGTGGGGTCCTGTGGGGAAGCATTGAACATTTAATAGCTTACCTGTTGTAGATGGCTCTTTGAACAACCCCAGTTCGAAAAAATAAAGTTGAATTCTGACAGGTTTGAAGAGGAAAGAGGTAGTCGATGTTAGGTCGAAACTTAAATGGGACATGTCATGCTTTTAAATCCTTTTTCACATCTAAATAATTCAGTTGTGTATATAAAGTTGTACTGCCTTGTTTGAGTCTGAATTCCTCGGTGTAGTAGCTCTGTAGGTCTCACTTTCTCACCTGTTCCAAGGTTCATCTGAGAGCAACTCGTTTTGGTGCGACCTCTTTAAATGCAAAAGAGACACTTCACCCCTTCCTACAGGTCTCACTGCCAATAATTGTCCATTCCACCCTGTTCTGCCATTTTTGCAGGTTGATAGCTGAGAAATTATTGTCCTGGAAATTCAAGTTTTTTATTTACAAACTGACTAAAAGATGTCAACGACAGAAGACTTGACTGTCAAGTCTTACATGTTGGAGCCAGAGCCTGACACAGAGCGAGAGGAAAATGAAGACCCGCAGAACCACAAATTCATAAAATTGGTAAGCTGGAAGTCCTTAGACCTTTTGAAGCAGTTCCACTTCAAAAAAGTATAATATGGAATAGAGAACATGGAATGACTCAAACAAAATATAAAGATACAGTATCTATGCAGCACCGGGAAAGACAAAATTAAACTTTTCTGCACTCCTAGAGATGCCATGTAGGCAAAATAAAAGTATTTAGGGGCTAAAAGAGTAGATTCTGCATGATTTCTCCCCGTTAGAAAAACTTCAGTCTCAGTTATGTTATACTGTAGTTTCATACAAAACATTTTTAATAAAACTTGTATTTTTCATCATATCTCATCAACCTGTTGGAGTAATTATGTAGTGGTGAGGACACAGGGACAGAGGAAAGTGAAGTGACAGCCGAAAACTTTAATGATGAAAACAAAACCATGGAGCAGGAAACAGAGCTTGGAAATACGGCAGGTGAACAGGTGGATCTGACAATGAACTGAAGAGACTGAGGTGCTCTGGGAGAAAGGTTTACTGAGTATGAACAGCTGGGCTGATTAGCAGAGCAACAGCAGGTGTAGAGACTATGAGGTAATCAATGGCTAAAGAACTGGGAAATTAAACGAATTTGGAAAACGATAAAACTTCAAATGTCACTCAGTACTAATGACAAACAGGTGACAAGATAAAACAAAATTGGAAACAGTCTAAATGTCATAAACAGAAAAACTAAACTTACTTTAGAAAATACAGAAAAGCAAATTCAGACACTAATCAAAATTCAACTTTTTCTCCCAACTGAGGTTGTTTAAAGTGCTGTCTGTAACACAGAGGTGCCCAAAGTGGGGCCCGCGGGCCAAATTTGGCCCGCCAAGCCATTTGATTTGGCCCACCAGCAGTTATCCTGGTTACTAGATTGTTATCTCCTGTTTTATGTAGAATTTGCACTTAGTCTTTTCAACCTTTGGTACAACTATAGGTACAAGGAGCTGTAGTCAGATAGTCTTAACTCATGGTGCTCACTTTATCTTTGAACTATGTTAAGATTAAACTTCAAATACAAGTAAATTCAAGAGATTTTTTATGTTAGATTTAAGTCCATATCTAGATTTGCACACCTTATAAGACCAAATATACTCAAATTTTAAATTATGAAAAGTCCCATGAGCCTTTGCTGCCCCAGCATACATTGATTTTTTTTTCCATGTCCATGGGCTGAAAAAAACAAACAAACAAACAAGGAAATGTGGGCAACTGCACTGGCTGCTAGCTTAATCATATAAAATACAACTTTACTTGAAGTATTTGCATTTCATGTATTATATTATTGCATTTGGCCCACCACCCTCAGATTGATTTTAATTTCGGGTTCCCTTTCAGGGAAAATGTTTTTAATCTTGGCCCTCTCAGGGAAAATGTTTGGGCACCGCTGCTGTAACAGGTAAGATGTTAATTGTTTACAAAAGTCCACAGAACCTAATTTCAAAATATCTGAATTATTGCATTAAAGCAATTAAATGATTTCACCACAAATTACAATCTTTGACAACTATTTCACTCTGCTACTTTATTTTTAAAATATAGTTAATAATTGATGTGCTCGGCCTAATGAATCCACTTAAGCTCCATATTTGGTGGTTACAGTACTATACTGTGGGGTGAATTAGGTTACAATTTCAGTGGTTAAATTTCCAAATGTTGTCAAAACAGGGATCTTTTGTGAGCAGAGTTTTCCGCCGTATTTGCAGCACAGCAAACGCAGAATCCTCCAACCTCAGGAGAATGCAGCTACAATAAACTCTGATTTTCTGCTGCACAGGATATCTGCTCCAAAAGATTTAGAACCTGGTGAATCTTTAATAGAGTCCTTTTCTTTGCTATTTCTCCCCTAGTTTAACATTAATGGTCACTCTGCAGCAATCCCGCATGGTTTGACTCGACAACATTCTCGTAGGATTCGGAACAATGCAAATTATGCTCTGACAGCCGTGGAGGAGAAAACCTGTTACGACAAATAAAGGTGAAGTGTGAAGAGTTTAAAAAAAAAGATTGTTCTGGTTCTGCTTTTTCTTTGCAGATGGTGTGTGACTTTTTGACAGCCTAGTGCTTTAAGCGGTAAATTTCCAGTGGTGGTAAGCCTATGCTGTCTGTGCCAGCATGCTTGTTATTCTGACTATGTGTGGAGGGAAAAGAGGGAAAGCTTCCTGATCTTCATTAAGCATGACTCAGCTGGTTTTTTTTCTGTCTGTCAGCATTTCTAAAGCTGATGACGTTCCAGGGCCACTGCTGGGAGAATTATTTTACTCAGGGACTGAAAGTTTAAGACTAAAACTGCCATTGCTTTAATTAAAGTATTAAAGGGAAACAGGAGATACACGGTGTCTGAGGTGGAGACTCAGGGCAGGAGTCAAACACTAAGTTCTTGTCACAAACGCTTTACCATGATAGTCTGAGATAATCAGTGTGCATTGCCAATGCAATGCACACTATTGTGATTCATTTCCCATCCAAGTCATCTCAACTTTGCCATGCTTCTCCTCCTGCATACTTTGTCCTAGAGCTGCCATTGTAATTTATGTCTGTAAAGCTCCCGTGCCAAATGATGGCTATGCCTTTTGGTGCCTGTAAAACTTATAGATTATGAAATATTAATGTTCAATGAATTATAATGTTAGTCAATGGAGCCTTGTATTGGTCCAATACTGCCCCATGCTGTACTCAACTTGGCACTGCACCATAGTTTAATATTTCAACTCAGTAGTTCAGTGTTTACATTACTAATATGATTGTATTTTGATGTTTTACTATAATATTGTCTTAATACTGCTCGATTGTTGTAATATTATGCAATTTTGTGTCAATAATTGTATTGGCAATGTGGCCTCTTTCTGCACACATACAAACCAACCCCTGCCACCATCTACAGCCACAGGTCTGTTGGTCTAATGGTCTATGTCATGGAGTTTCATGTGGGAGATCAGGGTTCAAAACCCAGCTAATGCAACTTTAACAAAAAATCTCTTCAAATTTCATATTGTCACACAATTACCTTAATTACAAACACCTGCTGATGTGGCAAGCACAAGCTGGTATAGAAAACACATTTGCACTTGGTCAAAGTTCATTCTGCAAGTCCAATGCTGCAGACAAAGCCATGCTACATGGCAATGCACACTTGTTTTTACATCGTAAAAACCCATTTCTAGTTACCATTTGTTTTGGTGCATTAGTTTGTCAAACATTCAGCTCTGATGCATCAGCTGTTCAAGCCTAAACTCATGTAGTGAATCAACTGTTGTCTTCACACATTAAACAATACAACGTAAAGCAGATGGGGATCTTTATATACATTTATATGAACCGTGCATCAAGTATCATACCCTATTAGTTTAGCTGCATCTACAAGAATGCCAACTATTACACAGTTTGACAAGAATTTCACATCCTTTTTGATTCTAGGTGATTCCCACGGAGCTATTAGCTGAAGTTGTCTCAAAAAAATTGGCATGCTGCCTAAAACAGCTCCAAACCTCAAGAAATCAACTGTTAGTAGAAAATCCAGCTGAGACTTGACACAGGATCTACGAGCTTCTGCCTTCCACACTTTTTTTTATTACTGCTGATGATACCAATCAGAGCTGCTGGATTGAGATTTAGAAATATAGAATATTGGAAAACTGAAAAAAATCAGCCACTCTCCCCCACTTCCTTGTGATTCAAAAGTCAGGATGGCAAGCGAGTGTGTTGAGCACCTGGGAACGCAGCAGCGCTCGTCAAAGGTGTGTGCTAACATGTGTGAAACCACAACTGTAAAAAGTAAATAGTGTTCCACTTATGCACTTGCACACCTCGTTTTGGCTTGAATATTGCTAAAGTTGCAGGATCCTTGTGTTTTGGTCATTGTTTTTTTTTTTTTTTTTTTTTGGGGGGGGGGGGGGGGTTTAGATCTTAGTTCCCCTTTTTGGTATCTTATCTTTCCTTATTTTAGTATTCTTGTGTGTAGCTTCTCTGTGTTTTTATCGTTTCTCATTTCTTCCTTAGTCAGCTTTTCAGTAAGTCAGCCACTCACACCTGTTGCCACTCCCCAATCAAGCACAGCTGTCTCCCATACCTCATCAGCCTTGCTCCTCCGAGTCAGTCTCTTTCTGTAGGAATCATTCTGTTAGCTCCAAGCCAGCAGCCTCATTCCTCCTTGTACTCTTTATGTTTCCCCCATATTTCTAGACGTGAGTCATGCTGTCATGTCAGCTTTTTTCTGTTTAAATAAAAGTTTGTTTTTTCACTTTGTGTCTGCCAGCATTTGGCGAACCACACCAAAACTGCTGACAAAAAAGGGACAAAAATCCCACGTGTTTGTATAAATCAGCTATATCGGTCACCCTTATATGAAAAAGCATTATTGGAGAAAAACTATCTAAAATAAATAATGCCTCAAAAAGTTTACAAGTATTTTTTTTAATCGGTGTAATTTTCTGACACCACACAGGTATAAACCTAGTCCTTAGAGTTTTTTTTTTTTAAATATCTTCTGAAAAGTTGTGTTTCTGAAGATTTGTTATCTGCCTGATGGTGATGATATATTCTATCCAGGTTATTGTTTTACATATTATTTTCATGCAAGGTCGAGCGGTGTGGGATACATCCTGACAGTCCGTCACAGGGCTTCACAGAAACAACCATTCACACTTTCATGTGCACCTATGACAAGTAAATTTACCAGTGCTTGTTTTTGCTCTTTGGGACGAAACAAGAGTACCCACACATGCACAGGTAGAGCATCTAAACTCCACATTTAAAGGCCCTGAGTGAGATTAGGAAACTAGAATTTGTGTTTAATGCTTGATTTTTAATGTTAGTCTATCATGAGTCGCTCTCAGACTAGAGAAAGAAAGGATCATTCATCCCATGATGGCTCAGAAGTCACCATTCATAATGGTAATGGAGTGCATTGTTGAATTTGGCAGAAATAACTTATGGAGGCACCAAAGAAACACTCAACAATGCAGCATTTTGAGCAAAAGACTCCATTACTCAACTGGTGTTTCATGTCTGTAATCCACCAAGAGGATTTTCTTTCTTGTCCTTCAGTGCCAGATAAAACATTAATGAACTAAAACACATTACAAAAGCTAAATGAACAGTAAAATAAAACATTCAATTACATTTTGATATAAGTATATCCAAAAACCTTCACAGAAATGTTCCAAAAATACTATTTAATCTGTTAAACCAAAATTTGCTTAGCTCCTTTTTTATGTTGTACTTGTAAGCAGGTATTTAGATTTTATTTCAAAAGGTATTTTTTTCTTTCTGTTGTATATTTGTGTTTAGTTTTGCTTTGTGCTTGCTTGTGTGCTGTATGTTCTGCTGTGTGCATCCATCATTTGTTGTAACTTAAATTAAATGCCTATAGATAGTTCCTGGGTTTTTTTTTCTTTTTTCTTTATACTTTTGTTTGTACCTTCTGTTCTGATGTGCTTTTCTCTGTTGCCCAGTTCCTGTGTATTTCATTCTTTTGGATTTCCTCCCAGTTGTATGCGGCTTGTTCCTTTACTTTAGTAAATGTAATTAAATTTGCTAGGATTCCTCGCAGGTCTGCCTGTTGAGTCAGCATTTGGGGTCCTCATCAAACTGAATAGAAACAGACAGGTGGTAAGTAAAAAGGACCATCGTGTGTGTGTGTGCGCGTCTGTGTGTGTGTTTGAGCACATTCAAAATTGAGAATGTCCTAAGATTAAAGGCGGAAGCAGAGTCAACTCTATCTATTTCTCTCTTTTTAGTCACAAATTTATTTTCTGCAGTGTGACTGTCACAGGTCCATTAAGTGAAATCAGAATCCTAATATGCCTGTGTTGCAGTGAGTCACAGTTGCAATCTATATTAAAATGATTTAATAACCACACCTGATGGAATGTCTGGCAGCTCTTTCAAACCCTGAGTGAGACTTCCTGACTGGCTTTAGTGGTAATTGAGATTTCTGGAGAGAATTTTTCTTCAGAGATTATTTTGCTACCGACTTGGGAATAAGAAAAAAAAATAAAAATGTTCCAGTAAATATTAAGGTAAGAAATGTTTACTCCTTTTTTGGTGCAAAAACATTTTAAAAAAATCTTTTGGTTATAAGCTGTTTTGTGTTTACTAATTTAGCTTTGGTAGCCATCTTGATTTGGTGTAACTCCAAAAATTAATTAGTTGTAGATATACGTACATCTACTTTCTCAAGTGGTTTATCAGATATTTTTGCTTACTTTACAGACAAATGAATGTGCACACAAATACAACGTTGTGAATTGGTGATAATATAAGCAAACGGATTGTGAACATTGAAAACATCCCACGTTTTTTTGCTTTTAACACAACATCCCTTTTATCAGTGAGTACTAAACAAGAATGAATTTGAACATAACATTAGAAAACCTGTTCAAATTTTACAGAATTTATTCATTTATTTACCTTTCTGTATTAAAGTAAACCTGTACAGTAGACTCGTCTAATATTCTGATTTTGGCAACATTTAATGATGCTTTAGGCTTAACAATTTGCAAAATGATAACTTTAATCTCCCAATTTAAATGTCAGTGATAATCATAAAGTCCCAAATATTCAATAAGTAATTAATCTCTCACCTTCACAGCCATTAATAATTAAAGCCATTAATACTTGATATCAGTCTTGCCCTCTTCTATTGAGCCTCTCCGAGTCCAATCTGATACTAAATGTTAATCAAATATTTATCTAACAAGGAATTACTTGTGTATAAGTCTTTTAAATTTGTCACACTTAATTTTTCGCTAACAGAAATCATCCTTTTAATATTTGTAAATTGTTCTCGCTTTAAAGAAATGGATTTTGACTTAAGCAGTGTAAAATCATTTTAAAAAGACATAGTTGTTCGAATAAAAGTAGAATAAAAGGTATTTTGATTTGTTTAGAGTTTTTCCTTTTCTTTTTGTCCAATAAAATAATCGAATAAAATAGAAAGAGGCAGAAAATGTAACAACTCTATGCTTCCGAGGGGATACAGCCAGCCTGGTTGCTTAAAATAGTCACAAATAAAATCAATTGGTTTTTAATTTACACAGTGCAATTTTCACAATTGTGCAGTGAAATGCTGCAGAACTTTTGGTGTTTTATAAAACATGTACCACAGCAGGGTTCAGTAACACGCATTGATCTGCTCCATGTTAGCTGGTGCTTCAATCTGCTTGGATAGTTTTGTGTGTGTGTGTGTGTGGGGGGGGGGGGGGGGGGGGGTGGTAATCAGACATTTTCATCTGGGTTTTCGCCAAGTTATCTCTGACACTGTAAACTCTCAAGTGTCACAAACTGAATCGATTCTAATTTTCAGTTTTAGGCTGCCAACAAGTGATATCCTACTGAAAGGAGCTTTTATTTCTTAAGGCTCCTAAATGGCTGTGATTAGAAAACTTATCTTACATGCCCTGGTTTGTTTAACTCCTGATCCCATCACTTGTTACAAATAAAATTAAATGGTGAAAGTCACTATACAACCGAAGGCGAAGCAATCATGTCTTCTCCTCTGTGTTTGTATCGTTAGAAAAATATCTAATGAATTTCTAAACGTATTAAAATAAAATTTACAGTAAGTAGTTGCTGAATAAACATCTACAATTCATTAACTTTTTGACTCAGTGATTTTGAAACATATTGACCAAATGTTGGTGTGGTAGTAACTGACACTTGTCCCCCACCTTCTCCTCTAATTGCACAAGATTTGCAGATTGTGTTCGCCCTGTTTGTCTGTTAGCACAAACAATGATGAACCACTATGAAACTCTTAATCAGTGGATGAACATCTGCAACTGATGACCTTTAGTAAAAAAACAAAACTCTTGGTTTCGTCTTGACTATATGTGTAATGCTTACATAAAGAGGAGATTCTGCGGCTAGACAATGAAACCAGTTACTCACCCACTGGGGGTTCTAAGCTCACTGTCCTCTGCGATTTACAGAGCTGGTTCCTTTGGCAACCGATCGAAGAAGTTCACACAGAAATGTCAAGGAAGGGGAAGGTGCTCTCTAAGTGTCATCACTGCAGGTAGTGTCATCAAACTATGGAAAGGTGAAAAATTACCTTTAGTAGGGCACCTAGAAAAAGAACGTTTTAATCTGAACTGAAAACATGAACTTAGATATTTGCAGCAGCTGCATGTAACGTCAGTCACAGTTCTTTAACCTTGTTGTCTATACCACTTGAAAGATTTCTTTTCCTTCTTTGAGGACTGAACACAAAGCAGCACCTCACACGTCCCTTTAACTTGCTGTTCTTTCACTGTCCAGACATGCCACAGCTTGCCAATGCTTCTGAAGTGCTGTGAAAACAAACCAACACTGTAAGGCATACTTAATTGCAATCTTTTTGAAGAGCAAAAATCATGAAAAGCAATGCAAGTAAACTAAAGGCCTTGGATTTCTTAAAAGGGTGTAAATCGCCTGCTACCTTTCAGACCAAAGTTTTAAACTAAGCATCTTACTATGAGAAGGAACAGTGCTGTTTTGGTCAAACATTTTTTAAATAGCTTTATACAGTATTATACATAATTTTGCAAAATGTGTTAAAGCTGTGATAATGGCTTCCAGGAATACCACAGGAAATTGTAGCTCACTATATGTAAAACTGGCTGAATTGTAAGCATTTTTTGTGTTTCCAGAAGTCATTGTGCTGTGGCGGCCATCTTGAATTGAGTTGACTCCAAATATTAATCAGCTGTAGATGTACATCCAGTGATTAATGTCTGAAAGTTTAATGAAAATTCATCCAGTTGTTTTTGAAATTATTTGCCAACAGACAGAGGTCACTTCTAAAATTAATGTCAATTCAATTTAAAAAATAGGTGCAAATAAAGAACATAAAACAACCATAAGTCATGATATAACTACAGCAGAATACACAAATGATTCAAATACACACGAGCTTATAAAGCATTTATAATACAATAAATGTTATTACAATAAATGGAGCAAAGCAGCATGCACAAAACAGAAATATAGTTAGATGTACTCCTGACAAGAGTTTGTCAAATTTGTGACACACTGCAAAACTTTTCAGTATTTGTAAGTTTACATCTGAGCTGTTTTAACATGTACATGCTTCTTTGTCACTCCATTTTGGCACATTTTGGAAGATTTATTCCCTGAACATACTTAACAACCACAATTCTTTTTTTTTCACTAATGCACTTACAAGTAATGTGCAAATGACTGGGGCACTTCAGAGTACGGTTAATGTTTTGGTTTCATGCTTCTCTGAAAAGACATCATACTCTTGATTATTTGTCGTGCCCTACCTGAAAAACGCCACTAATTGGTATTCTGTCTAGTACAGACTACCTCTGTGACAGTGTTTGCAGTTGTGACTAAATTACACCCGAGTCAAATTTAAAAGAGTGTTTACACAGTTTTGATAACATCGAGTCAGTTTGTGTCCAGAAAGTTCAGTGACAACATATCATACCTTTTTAATCTGGCATGTTTGGAAATTGAAAGTCAAGAGTGAATAAAGAGCACGTGTTTAAACTAACTAGAGCAATTTTATTTTTTGTAAAAAGACGCTGTGAATGCTGAATGAAATTTGTTAAAGGTTGAAATTGACTTTAAACTAAAAGTAGAGCATGTGCAAAAAGATGAAAATACTGGCTAAAAATAAGAAAAATGCTAACTAAAAAGCCAAAACTATCTAAATGTTAACTAAAAGCTAAATGTAACAAAATAGCTGCTAAATGTGATAAAAAAAATAGCTAAAAAGAAATAAAGGCCAACAAAAACAAAAGAAGTAAAATCCTTGTTAAAAGCTATCAGGTGCTAAATGGTAGCTGAAAAGTCAAGCTGAAATATAAAGTAGCAAAATGCTAGCTAATGGCAAAAAATTGCTAAACAATAACTAGCTAAAAGTAGCAAAAACATGGCTAATAGTAGCCAAAGGGTAGCCAAAACTAGTCACTGAAGGCGCATGGTATCTAAAAGAATCAATGTATGTTATGTAGAAACTAAAGCACCAAAAGCCTGGATAAACATTTAAAAATGGATACAAGCTAAAACTAGTAAAACGGTTGCTAAAACCTGAAGAAGCAAAGGGTTAACTAAAAGTTGCCAAGGTTAAAATTTACACAATAAGTAACCTGGCCCTTGCCTTATGCAGTTCCACTCAATTCTAGTTTCCCTTGACGAGGGTCTGGTTTTTACCAGGCTACACAATAGGAGGACAATAGAGCAGATATTTAAAAGTAGATTTCAAAGAAAATCCTGTTTTTGAAGGATTTGAAGAGATTTCAATGTTTTCTATGGAGATATTTGTTAATAAAAATAAATATTAAGAGTAAAAATGTAATACAAATAAAAAATCATAGCACCCCTGAATGAGCTGAACATTTTGATAACGGTTAAACTGGAAAAATATTAGCAAAAGTAGACAGATTGGGAAAAAAAATTTAAAAAACAGTGCAGAAAAAAACAACAGGAAAACAACAGTGTGAATGCTAAATCAGCATTCACTCAAACTCTTGGTACCAGCTACTGAGTTCGATCCAGCTTGGAAAACTTGGAAGTGAAGGCAAGGTTAGTGTCTTTGAGTCCCATGTTAATGCCGAAGGTGCTGCTTTATTGGCTCTATCACTGTGACAAAAAGGATGAAGGTCATGCTGGATTGATTCAGTCCTTGTACTCATACCACTTCTTCTGAGTACTTCCAAACGAAATGGACTCAGTCCTGCAAAAGCTGCCCTTCTTGACTAGCTTATTGGGCCATTCAGCCTTACCAATCTGCTGCCTCGCAGGCCCATCATAAAGATGAGTGCAGCAGCTACTAAATGTCCTGGGTGAGGGTATTGTACACAATTAAGGACATGAACCTACTGCTTTGTCTCCATACTCTTCTACGGAGGATTATAAATTGGTGCAGTCAAATACTTAGTGTAAGTGTTCTGTGGTATGGTGCTTTTCCAGGACTTTATTGCAGCTGTCCTGCATTGTTGATTGTGGGTCTATTCTGTCTTTTGACTTGTTTGAATTACTGATATCCTGATCTATAGCTTTAAGAATAATTACATGACTTGCAGAATGCTTACCCCCCCCCTTTTTTTTTTTGCTTTACCATTACAGCCATTAAAATTCCTTAACATTTGGAGTCTTCCCAGTTCAGCATGGCTGCCTCAGCTAACCCACCATAGCTAATACAAACATAACCATTACTCTTTTTTGTCCACATATTGACCTAAAATTGATGTTGTAGAAGTTGACATTCCTATCACCGCTGATGCCTGGGCCCACTCCCAATTGTTGCTTGAAGATGTTTAGGGTTTTTGGGTTGGAGTTGGGGTGGAGGGGAAACTGGCATACACATACAGGGATTAGACAATGAAACTGAAACACCTGTCATTTTAGTGTGGGAGGTTTCATCGCTAAGGACCGCTGGACCAGCCTGGTGGTCAGTCTTCATTAATTACACATTGCACCAGTAAGAGCAGACTGTGAAGTTTCAATTAGCAGGGTAAGAGCACAGTTTTGCTCAAAATATTGCAATGCACACATTATGGGTGACATACCAGAGTTCAAAAGAGGACAAATAGTTGGTGCACGTCTTGCTGGCACATCTGTGACCAAGACAGCAAGTCTTTGTGATGGATCAAGAGCCACAGTATCCAGGGTAATGTCAGCATACCACCAAGAAGGACCAACCACATCCAACAGGATTAATTGTGGATGCAAGAGGAAGCTGTCTGAAAGGGATGTTGTGGTCTAAAACCAGGTGTTTCAGTTTCATTGTCTAACCCCTGTATGTGTCCATAAATCAATATACAGTATGCAGGTACGGGTATACATTTATATGTTTGTATATATTTCAGCAAAGCTATGAAAAAAGTGTGACATTCCTAAAATTTTGCACTATCCCATAATATTTTGCGAGATTGCAAATGTCATCTGCAATGTTTGACCAAAACAACTATAACTTCATCCCCTCTTGATGTAAGATGATTATAGTTTAAAAAGATGAGTTCATCATTGTTTTGTACTTTGTGTTGAGCTTCCTTTATTCACTCATGTGAAGTCTTCTTTTAATATGAGAAATGGATAATGATATGTCTTCCTCATAAAGCGTGTTCTTTTCTTGGCTGCTTGGATATTGCAAAGGCTTTTCTTTGCCATGGAAAGGATCCCGTAATCATTGACAGCTGTTGTTTTTAATGAACATCCAGGCCTTTTTTTTTGTTTTGGAGACACCCCCACTCCCTTTTCCCTTTCTTTTTCTTTTTCTCTCAGAATCTACCAAATTGTTTTAATCTTCTAAAGCTTCTGCTGTGTTTCTGTCTGTAGCCATACTAGCCAGACAGAAATGTTATTACAGTTTTAGCAGTCCTGTGTAGATAAAACTTAGCAATTACACTCACCGGCCACTTTATTAGGTACACCTGTCCAACTGCTCCTTAACACTTAATTTCTAACCAGCCAATCACATGGCGGCAACTCAGTGCATTTAGGCATGTAGACATGGTCAAGACAATCTCCTG
>NW_013952501.1:1108812-1111984 GCF_001266775.1 Austrofundulus limnaeus | reverse complement strand
GTGTATTTGAGTTGTTTGTTTGTTTGTTTGTTTGTTTGTTTGTTTGTTTGTTTGTTTGTTTGTTTGTTTGTTTGTTTGTTTGTTTGTTTGTTCACTTGATCAACAGATGCATTCTCCACCTGAAATAAGTTCAAACTAGTCTTTCCCAGCTTTCTATTTTGGTTTTCACTGTGGTTGACAGATTTTAAAAGATCACTTCAGCCTCTCAGAAAGTCTGTTAGGAGCTTGCAGATGTAGTGCAAAGCTACTGCCAACTCCTGAGTCACCTTTTTAAGAATGTTTGTTCTGTGGCATTTGGTGTTTGTCACAAACATTAAGCTTTATTTTTGTACTTCCTATATCATCTCACATAAAACTACTTAAGTTACATTAAACTTCAAAGGTAAAGGATAGTCTAGTTTTTTTTAATTTTTTTGTCAAATGATTATCAGTACTTCATCAGCCATGACATCAGTCATAGAGCTCTTCAAGCACCATCTATACTCGTCACACATGTATTCACAGAGTAACATAGATGTTCAGTTCAGAGGACAACTACAAACTAAACAATAGATGTCATGCTAATGTAGTTTTTGCACATTGGTATTTTTTTTAAAAAGAATTGTTTCGTAAACCTAAAAGTTTTTAAAACTGTCATTAGATTTGCCATTAGTCTAGTCTTGAAGAGGGCCTTGGCCTCTTTCTCCATATGCCATGTTTAATGTCTGATAGCATGGTTGAAACAGTACAAAAAAATCACAACTATTTGGCCAAATATCATGACATGGCTATCCCTTTTGAAGTATAATTAAAACAATTATTAGAGGTGTAATCATTTAAAGTGGAACAATCCCAATCTCAGGCGACAGGTGGAACACATTCCTTGAAGGAATTCTAGGCTTTTCATTTTACATGTTTCTTTCATTGGATGCAGTTTATGTGTAAATCCTCATTATTCAACGAGTCAGAATTGTCTTTTTTGGTGTCTTATGGAGGACATACAGGCTGCCTGACCTTGCTGTTCTAAGTCTGTAGGTGGTGTTTTAGAAAATTCAAAACAAAATTCATCAGCCTAACGTTGATGGCTGAGGATGTTTATAGTAGCACCTAAAGCATCTTTTGGACATCTTAACGAGGGAAGATACTTGAAATGTTTTTTTAGAAGAGTGACATTTTAAAGCCCCCCAAGGTGATTGTCTGAGGCCAATATCTGTTTTCCACAAAGAGGATCATTGTGTCTGGTAATATTGCTCAGATAGCTATGGGTTAGCCTCCTTCACACTGGATCATTAACCCCATTATGGTGTAGAAAATCAGCTAGAACCCAGTCTACTTTCCTCAAAGCCCCCCTTTCTTACTTTTATAGCCAGCTGAGTCCCCACCCCTGCATTACTCCTCACCTCTCCCAGAGACTTGTTCCTTCGTCTCTTTATCAACATAATAAAAGAATAAAGTGAATGGTTACAAACCTTTATTTGGAAAAAGTGGAAAATAATTGAAATAGAGTAAAACAGAGTTTTAATTATTCAAATGGACTTGTTTTGGTTATTTTTATATAGAAACAATAAATTGACATTTTCACAACCTCTGAGCAGACAAGGTTATGGCCTCCTCTGTGCTCTCTGGTGACCACTGGTGTTGAGAACCACTGACAATGGATAGTCTTTGCAGGGTCTTGTGTGGAGAACGTAGTGATTGTTTTGAATGTGGAGTCGGCCTGACTAACATGACTTGCGTGACTAACATACTTGTTAGTAATGTGCTACTAAACAGGCCCTAGATTCTGAGCTCATGAATGTGTTGTTGTGTCTCCACCTCAGGACCATTGAGTAAACCATTGAGTAATTAGTACAGTTCATTCATGATTTAATTTGTGTTGTTAAAGTAAGTGCACTGAAATGTAAATTTGCAATGAAGGAAACTGATTTACCAGACACTGAATGACTTGCTAAAATATCCAAAAGATGTGTGTTTATGTCAATTTTAAAACTGTACTGGTAATAAAATAATCCTCACAAAATTTAAGATTATTATAAATTCATAGTCGCTTACATTTGGTACACCAGCTTATTCAGAACATCCAGTTTGGTTTAGCACTTGTGACTAAATGTTGTCATATAACTTCCAAACAAAATGTTTCATTTGATTGCTGCAGTTACCCCTGTCCACCACACCAGGTGTTATTCTGTTACATAGCATAAAAGGTAGATTAGGTCCACAGGTAGAATTGTAGGTCACTGCAGACTGGGTTTTGCTAAAGAACATCCCGACTTTAGCCAGAGCTCTCACGAGCACAGCGTGCACACACACACAAAAACACGCCACAGTTCCCTTTTAATTCAATATGCAAATTGAAATTGCAGTTCATTTGCTGATGAAAGAGGATTCATGCTCAATTATATCCTAATGGCTCGGATATAACCGCATGCTCAGGCCAACAGGATTTTATTTTATTAGATTTTTTATTAGGTCAAATATGTCTTAAATAACCTGAATTTATTGAAGTCAAATGGAACTGACCTGACCCAGAAACCACAGCTACCTACAGAGCAATTATCATATTACCATTAAGTCTCTGTATTAGTCTGTTACAGCTCTGAATTTTTACTTTTCAGACAACACTGTTATAAAAGTTGTTTAGTAATTGAAAGTTACAGAAAATTCAAGGGGAAATGTTTCTGTTGCTGTTTGGGGTCATTTTAATTAAGGAAGTTGAGATGTGTGTGGATGACTAAAATAATGTTTATAAATGTGTATGGAATTTGTAATAGAAATCAAAATCCTGTGACAATTTGTATTGCCATCTGAAGTCCCAGGGGCTTCTAATAACACTTTTGCTTTTAAACGTTGACTCATTTTAAAAGGGTTAAATACACAACACAAAACAAGGACATCTGTTTAGATTATATTGGTAATGACTCAATGGGGATTATTTTAATCTAAACAGATATTTACATATGAATGGGCCATGCCTGATGAAATGTAACGCTATTTTTGAGGCAGAAAATTCCTGGTTTGAATTTGTTGTCCAAGTCATTTTGATTAATCACATTTGAGTAGAAGGTGATTATATTTAAATGTTTTGTGTAGTGTGAAGGGTGCGGGATTATAATGTAACCCATCTTTTATTTTTATTTATTTATTTATTTATTTATTTATTTATTTATTTATTTATTTATTTATTTATTTATTT
>NW_013952501.1:1105348-1107257 GCF_001266775.1 Austrofundulus limnaeus | reverse complement strand
GTTCCCTCTTAAAGCCTCTTAGTATAGCGGATCACACACACACACACACACACACAGAAAGGAAAACTGGTACAAGAAGAAAGAATAACAAAGAAAAAAAGATTTGTGCTGCCAGAATTGATCACGATGACTAAGTGTAGAAATTGAATTTACTGCCTACAACTCAATGTGGGTATGTAGGTGATGCCGAATGTGCTAACTCTGTGCCCAAGTTGTTCCTAATCCGAACAGCTAAATCCTGACTGACTCTCACATCATTTAGCCTACTCAACCTGGGGTGGTTTGCCAAAATGTCAGAATGCAACAATTGTGTTGATTCAGCGGTCAGCCTGATTCACTTTGCCACCTGTGTTTGTTATCCCCTGTTGCCAAAAGGCAAAAGGCGAGCAAAAACAAATGCAGGTGGCCAAGATGGCTGCCAAGACAGATATTAAAAAAAAAACACAAAAATGACTATGACTCAGACAAAATTGATCTAATAGTTGTTGTGGTAGTAGTTGAGACCGCCCCCAACACATATTCTAAACAGTAACAATTTCCAAAGATGCTTGTTTAAAAGGATGCTATTGTTTTCAGTCAACTCCCTGTCAGAATATCTTAAAAACCACTGGACAAATTATGATAAAAGGTTTCAGGAAATTATCATTGAATGTACATCTGCAACTCAAGTGCTTTTAGAGCCATATAAAGTCAAAACGACACCACAGCCAACTCAGACACTGTGGATGTCTGTAATTCAGTAGATTTTTATAGATACTGTGCTTAAGTGCGAAAGGTGGTGGGCGGTAGTTGTTCCATCAATCCAGTGCAGTTTTGACAGTAGCCAAACATTTTTTCTTTACAATGCAAACACACATACAGAAACGAGGAAAAAAAAGAGATGGATCAAAATTCAGGAAACATGGTTTGACCCTCTTCAAGTGGAGTATAGATTTCGAGGGATATAACAACACTGCGCTGGTAGCTGGGGAGGCGTGTGTAAGGGCTGCCTCTGAAATGTTAAGTAGCACAGAAACACTTAAAAACACACTCTTCTTCCTCAGCTGCTCTGAACAACTAGGGGATGGCAAAACAGAAGGAGCGATGGAACGCTCACACGCACAATGTGTGGCCTCCTGCAGCAGTTTCAGTCTTTGTTTACTCTCCTTCAGCCATAAACTGCTCACTGATGACTTGGGAGCACACAAGAGCCTCTTCCCCGCCATCAATGCCATTATGTTAGAGGGTGGGGTGGGGGGAGGTTCACTTCCATGGTGGAGGGCAGCTTGGTTGGCAGTTTCCACTGCATGGCCCTGTTGTAAATGAGATATGCATAGGATGAGGATGGGGGGGACTTAACAGGAAACACAGGTAGTGTTCAGTAGCAGGCAGCCCGGTGCTGCATTGCGCTCCTCCTGAGCAGGTCGGTCCGCCGAGGGACAACATCCACTCAGCAGCAGCAGCGTGTGGGAGGAAGATACTGCTGCTGACAAAGAAACAACACTGAATACAAATGATTCTTTTTTTCTCCCTGTCTTTTAAGGAAAGAGGGAGAAAATATAGTGGATAAGCCTGAATCACAAAAAAAGTCAAGTTATTTTATTAAAGTATTTTCTTCACACTTTTTTTTTTTGCTGTTTATAATGTTTCCACTTCATGTAAGGGCATACTTATTATTACAGACTTCTTTCAGAGGAGAAAGAGCAAAGCTTTTCATTTCTTTTTTTATTTTGGCCCGGTTGGGGATGAGAAAAAAAAAAAAAACAGCTGCAGCAGCAGAAATGGGACTGATCCGGACCGGATCACTCTTTTCTTCCTGTTCTTCTTTGTCCTCCTGCATGAATATGGGAATAAAGATATTTTCCCACCAGGAGCTGTCAGCGGCCGGGACAGCAAGCCATTTAATCTTCCTATGACAGAGGAGAGGGGG
>NW_013952501.1:1098002-1104612 GCF_001266775.1 Austrofundulus limnaeus | reverse complement strand
CCCCCACCCCACCCCCATTATCTCCAACACACACACACATAAACACAGACGCGCGCGCACAGAGCGACCCAACACCGCCTCTGCTGCCGCTCCTGTTACAGCTCAGCGATCGAGTTACGTGGCCGGGGAAAAATGTTGCAGTGGAGACGAGAGAGAGGGGGGAGAGAAAGAGAGAGACTGCAGCATCGCTGGAGACCGGAGGCAGCAGCAGCAGCAGCAGTCCCGAGCAGTGCAGGTGAGAGGGGAGGGGATAAAAAAAAAAAAAAAGGAGGCGGAGGAAGGAGGAGGAGGCGCGTTCGCTGGAGTGAGAGTGAATGCGGGACTCCTGGAGCAAAAAGACGCATCTACTCTCAGTCCAACATCCCCCGACTCCTGATCCGGACGGCGCGGGGATTATTTTTTATTATATTTTTACTCAAAAACTGATTTAACCACGAGGAGAGATTCCTACTTTTCCTTCTCCACGAGGACAAACAATAAAAGAAAGGAGCAATTTAAGGAGAAACTTGCTCCGAGAGCCACTCTCACAACTTGCGTAAAGGAATCTGACTGCTTGGCACGTTGCTCCACTGCGGGGAAAAGGAGGCAGCAGCTGGGGGGGGAAAGGTAAGAGGAGTCAGAAGCAGATATTTTACTCTACTTCTTAGATCTAATTTCATTTTATTTTCCTTTCTCTCCATCCGAAAAGCTAAACATCATGTCTTTTTCTCTCTGTCTGTCTCATGTTTCTTTTGTGTAGTAGTGGTGCATTGCAGTTTCTAAGTGGAGAAAGAAAGAAAAAACTGAACAAGCAATCGACTGTCCCAAATGTGACTGGAATGAAGAGAACTTACATTATGAACTGATAAGAAGAAGAAAGGAGGAGTGGAGATGAAAGGCTGATGATGGATAGATGGATGGTTGGATAGATAGATTAAAAAACGTGTCTTCATGGCTTGATTACACCTTAGCGAGATCATTTTTATAGAAGTTGGTGAGTGTAGGAGGAAAATAAAAAAAAAAGGATCTGCTGAAGTGAGCTATAGAGAGCGCAGGAGCTTTCCCCCGGACCAGAGTCCGCAGAGAGCCATAGAGAAGGTATCAGGAAGGATAAATCAAACACCCACGCTGCGTGAGCCGCAACAGACCCCAAAACACCAATAAACAAGAGCCGCAGCTGGGGGTTGGGGGGACCAGCCAGAGACAGAACAGAGAGAGGGGAACAGAAGGGAGCCAGCCATGCCGAGGCTTCTTGGTGCAGTGCACTCCTCCAGCCTCCTGGTCCCCTTCCTCCTCCTCCTCCTCCTGCTGCAGCTGCTGACTCAGCTGCCGGGCGCCGACTCAGCGCTCCGGTACCGAGTGGCGGAGGAGGGACCCCCGGACGTGAAGATCGGCAACGTGGCCGCGGACCTGGGCCTCACGGCGGGCACGGGCAGCGGAGACGTCACCTTCGCCCTGGAGAGCGGCTCGGAGTTCTTCAAGATAGACAACGTGACCGGGGAGCTGACCACGGGCCCGCGGCGCATTGACCGAGAGAAGCTGGCCCAGTGCCAGATGATCTTCGATGAGAATGAGTGCTTCCTGGACTTTGAGGTGTCTGTGATTGGGCCTCTGCAGAGCTGGGTGGACCTGTTTGAGGGCCGAGTTGTCATCACAGACATCAACGACAATACGCCCTCCTTCCCCTCACCTGTCCTGCAGCTGTCAGTTGAGGAGAACCGTCCAATAGGAACTCTGTACCTGCTCCCCACTGCCACCGACAGGGACTTTGGAAGGAATGGCATTGACCGCTATGAGCTCATCCAGGATAATAATGGAGTTGGGTCAAGTTCAACAAGGCGCACAGCAGGAGGAAACCCCATTACTAGAGTGGATGGACTTGACCGGAGGGGCAGAAGTGGAGATAATGGAGGAGGAGCCAGTAGGAGCAGTGTGTTTGAGCTGCAAGTGGCAGATATACCAGATGGTGAGAAACAGCCACAGCTTATTGTGAAAGGAACTCTGGACCGTGAGCAAAAAGACTCATATGAGCTGGTCCTCAAGGTTCGAGATGGGGGTAGCCCGCCCCGTTCCTCCCAAGCTCTTCTCCGTGTGTCCATCACTGACGTGAATGACAACAGTCCACAGTTTGAAAGGTCAACGTATGAGGCTGAAATGACAGAGAACGCTCCCCCAGGTACACCTGTGCTTCAGGTCAGAGCCTCAGATCGAGACATTGGAGTCAATGGGCAGGTGGAGTACGTCTTTGGAGCTGCCACCGAAAATGTCAGGCGACTCCTGCGGCTCGATGAAGCAACTGGTTGGCTGAGTGTTCTTCACAGAATCGACAGAGAGGAAGTGGCCCAGCTGAAGTTCACGGTGATGGCCAGGGACCGGGGTCAGCCTCCACGCACTGACCGCACCACAGTGGTTCTGGCCGTCCGGGATGAGAATGACAACGTCCCAAGTGTGGAGATCAGAAAGATTGGACGCATCCTTGTTCGAGATGGGGCAGCACTGGTGCCAGAGAATGTTCTGGTGGACACACCTGTGGCTCTGGTTCAGGTGTCCGACAGAGACCAAGGAGAGAATGGGGCTGTGACCTGCACAGTTGTAGGAGATGTTCCCTTCACCCTGAAGCCAGCTGGAGAAACAGCACTTCCACCCCTACCAGCAGATGAGGCCTTTGACAGGTAAGCCAAACAAAAGGTTCATAATAAAAAATGCCACTGACCACTACTTCATCCCTCATTCTGAAACAAAACTGATATCACATCCTTTGAGTTTCTATTAGATTACACATAAATAAACCTGTACTACACAATCAGGTTTTTATTAAAAGACTACAGTTTATTTTTCTTAAGGGCATTCAAAACATTAAGTAATGTTAGATAACTAAGAAGCAATGATGCATTTTAGTTCAAAATGATGCATTGCCTTACCTTAGGGTGGATAAAAGTTTATCTTAAGTACATATTTTGGCTTCAAACAAATGTGTCATTAAGCACCTGATTTAAAGTTGCCCAAGAGCATAAATTATGAATTCAAAAAAAAAAAAAATCCCAGAAGGGTAAGACACGGTTTCATTTACATTTTGCTGAGCCAAGTGTTTTACAGTAGTTTGCAGTGTATGCAGCAGAAACTGAGTTAGTTCTTGGTATTTGCTCATGTATGTATTTCATTTGCATATTTGGGTAGTTTCAACAACATTTACAGGTAAACAATTTCTGTTAGCCATGTAAATTTTATAACCCTTTATGTTCAAACTGGAAGATGATTTCATGAAAAGCTCTTTCTCCCACTTTTCTTTACCCATAATGTAAAGGAAAGTGCCTCAAGTGTTGTTGCGTTGAAATTTAATTTAAGCTTAGTTCAAGCAGTGTCACTCATTGATCGAGGCTCAGAGTAGTTAGGCTGTCTTAGGATCTGTAAACTTTGGGTACACATATCCATTCGTTTGAAGGGTTTTTACATATTTCTAATAAAATGTCAGTCCCACAGACTCAAATGTCAGAGCTCTTCAGTCATATTTAAGAACATTGCCCAAGGCTATTGAAATCAGAGAGTAGAGAAAGTAGTCAGTGCTCTTTTAAGGTATCACTGCCATCACATCCACACTGACCTGTGCCATGAGACCTGTGAGGAATTTAAAGCTTTTCTTGACTAAAAACTTTACTGATGCTGTTATCATTTGAGGGGTTTACCAAATCAATAAGTTAACTTGATTAATATGTCAGTTTTTTATCGATGATTGTCTCTGAAGAAGCAATCATGCATGAATTTCTGAAAACATCTAATGAGTATTTTAAAAATGGCATTTTACAAAGAAAAAATAGATATTCAGTAATTCAGTGGTTGATTGATAGTGGAGTAATTGCTTCACTGGCATTGTAATAATAGTTGTTGTCAATTAACAAGAAAAAGCACAATTTAAAACTTTATTTTCTGGCCCTCCCTTTTTAGCGGTTAGGGTTCAAAATAATCACTTTTCTGACTAATATATATTTGTTGTAATGTCAAAAATAGATCATGTAATTTAGTAAATTCTACCTTGAAAGAACAACCTAACAACTTATATCTGTCTTCTGTCTTCTTCTTACTACAAACCACCATACAAATTTTCTTCTGCATTCCTGAAATGTCTTTTTTTTTGTTTACTTCTACAGGAACAAGAAAAAATACTTCTTACATACCTCAGCTTTGCTGGACTATGAAGCCACGAAAGAGTACAGTGTAACAATTGTTGCAGTAGATTCTGGCAGCCCCAGTTTATCCAGCAACAGCTCACTGATGGTTCGAGTGGTAGACATCAATGACCATGCCCCAGCCTTTGCCCAGAGCATTGTGGAGGTCCACTTCGCTGAGAACAACTCACCTGGTGAAAGGGTGGTCACTGTTGTAGCAACAGATGCAGACAGTGGCAAGAATGCAGAAATAGCATACTCCCTGGATCATGCGTCTAATGGTCCTTTTTACATCGATGCTGACAATGGAGATATCCGTGCTACTGGAGTTCTGGACCGTGAACTGCAGGAGAGATATGAGCTGCGGGTTATTGCCAAGGACAAAGGCACACCGTCCTTACAAGGCTCTGCGACTGTTGTTGTCCTGGTGACTGACCGCAACGACAACGCACCAAAGTTTGTTCAAGAGATCTTCACATTCTATGTCAAGGAGAACCTCCTCGCCAACAGTCCAGTTGGGATGGTCACAGTCACGGACGCTGATGAGGGCGAGAACGCAGAGTTTAGCCTATATGTAGAGGTGGATGGGACTGACACAAAAACGACAGGCAGGGAGGGAGATGATGGCGAGAAAGAACGGGAAGAGGTGTTCTCCATTGAGAACAACACTGGAACAATTTTCTCTTCTGCATCGTTTGACCGTGAAAAACTTTCCACCTACACCTTCCGTGTTCGGGCTGTGGACGGAGGGGAGCCCCGCAAAACTGCCACGGCCACGGTCTCACTTTTTGTGACAGATGAAAATGACAATGCACCTTCTATCACCTCTCCTGCCAATGAGTCCTACACCCTTTTACCACCTGCCAGTAGTGCTCGCACCATTGTCAGGACTGTAACAGCCATAGACTCAGACACGGGTCCAAATGCTGATCTTCGCTACGCTCTGGTGGGGGGAAATCCCTTCAGACTGTTTGAGATTGGCCACACAAATGGAGTTATCACCCTGGCAGAGCCTCTGGAGCGGCGCCATAGAGGTCTGCATCGCCTGGTTGTTCGAGTCAATGATAGTGGCATCCCTTCTCTCTGTGCCACAGCTCTGGTTCATGTCTTCATTAATGAGAGCTTGGCTAATGCCACACTAGTGGATGCACAGGTAATTTGAATGCATCAATATGTGCTCTTTTAACAGGTTTTATCCAGTGTCTCTACTGCATTAACATGCACATTTTGTATGTGTCACACACACAAAAAAACATTTTGTAATATTAACTCATTGTAGTTGCATAATCCATCTTTATCCAGAAAATAAGTTTTAATGTTTATTTTGCTATAGTTAATTTTACCATAGTTTCCCTCTGAATTAACTCAATGTGAACACACAACTGAGTCCATATTGGATTGAAGACCTAGCAGACTTTGAAGTAATACATATTATTTGTCACCTTCTATACCAGTGTTTTAGGCAGTGGTCATCTTAGAATAAGAAAATATGGAGTTACAGTGATTTTGGTTACTTCTTGTCAATGACATTACAAAAATAAATAAATCTCATGAGATCTGTTAGCACTCTAGGAGTATGTGTTGAGGATCAATCTCAGCTACCGCCACACCAAATTTTAGCTCAGAATTTGTAAAACTGAGTTATTGCTATGGTGGTTATATTAAAACAATAATAAGTTGTAGATGTACACTTAATTAATTACTCTCTAAGAGTTTCATATGTGCAGTGGTCCATAATTTTAAGTGTATATCAAATGATTTTCTGAAAATATGATCCATCCAGTGATTTTTGAGATATTATGCAGACACAGGCACACAGATACAGGCAAAAACATGTTCACCCATTTGCATTTATTGGCAATAATTTGCCAATAAGTAGTAAAATCTGTATATTTCAGAAAACTTCTAATTCGAAATAGACTCAATATAAAAAAGTGGTGTTAAAGTTTCAACATATAAAAATCTAAATGTTGCTGATATGTTTAGGCCTGTATTCATGTTAACTAGTAGTGATGTTACTGGCCACTTGTCTTTAATATTTGCACGCTTACAACGCATTGCAGGTCAGCATGGATCAGGATGATTGTTGCTTTTTTTTAACAAAGCACAGAAATTTGTTGGTTTTCTCTGATAACACAAGATAGTTGCACACTTTTTTTTCCAGAATTCATGCTATTGATGCTTCAGCCTCATAATTGTGTCTATATTTGTTCCAGATAAAAGACGCTGTTTCTGTCTGCAATTTCCTTTTGCAGCGGAGATAGTTCTGCAGTGGTTTCTTTGTCCAGCATGCATTGTTGTAATGGCTGTGTGGTTAAAATAACTGTTATTACTGAAGTGGTTTTTCTTTTATGGTACATTGAACTCAGAGCTGAGAGGTTTAGGTGTGGTTGTGTGTGTGGTTTCTGTGTGTGTGTGTGTGTGTGTGTGTGTGTGTGTGTGTGTGTGTGTGTGTGTGTGTGTGTGTG
>NW_013952501.1:1094026-1096526 GCF_001266775.1 Austrofundulus limnaeus | reverse complement strand
TATGCATATTCTTTGAGATACTTTGTTTGTTCAAGTCCACCAAATTTGTTTACGTACAGAGACTATGCTCAGCCTAAAGTAGGGCAATCACATGACTCAAGCATCCGCGTGGTTTGTGGCAAGTTTTGCAAAGTGTACCTTAATACTTTATTTTCAGACAAAAAGTAGTCCATATCATTTAAAAATACGAAATTTCAAGATTGCATTTGAATATATCTGAACAACTACTAGAGTGAAGTTTTTCTGACTGAACCATTTTATGTTGTTCAGGATCATCTGTGTATGTTGCAGTGAGTAACTTTAACTTTATGTTGTTGCTAATTGTCTCTAACTGGTTAAACTCTGAATTGGCAGGTTGGAGTTTTGCAAAAATCAAAACTTGGATCCTGTTAAGTAGTACAACTTCATTAAAGATTTATTTATTCTGTGTTTAGCGATGTAACAAAATCCTTTATGGGGATTGACTCATTATGTTGGCTGAGGTACTGCAGTTTTTATCACCAATATGTTTGTTTCATTCTTCATCCCTGGAGGTTTGCTCCATGAAGACTGAGATTATGATCTTGAAAAACTCACCCAATGATGCTTATTTACGCCCTGCAATGCTTACGGCAAATCTTGTGTGCTGTCAACTTTTCTTGCGTTTTATGTCAGTGTAACTTTAGAAGAGTCACACAGAATATAAGTCAAATCATGCTTCCAGGACCCTGTACATAATCTGTGTCCTTGTTTTAAGTAACTTCTAAAGCTAAATGGTACCTGTGAGCCACAGAAAACAGGTTCTGTGTAATCACATCTGAGAGTTGTGACATTACTGCATGTCAAAATAACTTTTTGAACAAAGGCAAACCGCTCAATGCAAATCAAAGCGGTAGGATTTCACCAGTAGCCGGTAAGAACAATACCTTGTTTGAGTGACACATAAAACTAGTGAAAGGAAAATCAAGGAGGTGAGGATTAGTAGAAAACCCTTAGTAAGAGGTAGAATTATCTGCCGTGAGCCTGAATGACCGGGACTATTAAATCAAACAATAGGGTGTAATATGTCTAAGCTGGTTTGAAAGCCATCGTTGAATACAACATGCACAGTTCAGCGCGATTGTAGGGAGGAACTTGGTGGCATAATTGAGTAGAAGTCATTTAAGAGAGAATACCTCCATCTCATAATGAAGTCAAACTGGGTGGTGGATGGATGCCAGATGCAATTAAGGAATGAAAGCGGCTGCCGCTGCTGCAGCACCGCAGCAGAAAATTACTCCAGTCCTTTCTATCCAACAGCACTGGGTGAGCCGCATGTTTGGTAATTATCTGTAATATTATGCTGCAGGGTTTGAGCTCAAGAAAGAGGAAATTGACATTGGAGACCTTGTGTGTCATTGTTGCCATTTGGTACACTTTAAGGAGCTCTGTAAATCAGAGGTACAGTTCATTGTAGAGCTGATAAGGACTTTTCGTTAGGATCTTTTAGCCTTTGCATTTGATTTCAAATGAGAAGCCCTGTTTTAAGACCAGTGCTTTCATTAGCTTGTATAAAAGCAATAGTTCAGATTTCTTGGAGATGGGGTTCTGTGGAAACAACCTCAGTGTGAAGAAATTGAGTTCATTCTTGACTCGACCAAACAGCTAGTCCAAACAAATTAAAAACTAACAGATTACTGCCATCTTAAAACAACTCTAGTCTTGAAAATGTAATAGTAGTTCATCAAGCAGTGCTTACCCATTCATCATTTTCTTTACCTCATTTTCTGTACAGGGTTATGGGGGAACTGGTGCTTATTTCCAGCAGAATAAACCTGGACAGGTCACAAGTCCATCACAGAGTCACATAGAGACAATGAGACTCTCGCTCACACATAGAGACAGTTTAGAGTTACCAGTTAACCTCCTTTAACAATGTATGTGGTGAGAGGAAACCAAAGTACTTAGAGTATAGTCTAGCCAAAAAAAAAGTTTCATGCTACACTGGTTAAGCCACAGCTAACTGCTGCTGCCACTGTTTGCACTCAAAGATAACCAGTGAATTCTATTAAAATTAAAGTCTACTACTAGATCAGATTTTAATCTCAGTATTTGTAGAATTGACTGGGTTGAAGTCCCTCTTGTGTTTGCTAAGTGTGCTTTGCTCTGGCGACCATGAATCGGGTTGCCTCCAAAAATTAATAAATTAATGAATGATTACTTTCTAAAAGTTTCATTAGGATCCATCCAGTTGTTTGTGAGATATTTTACTGATGCAACATGACCACACAAATTTAGGTAAAAACATAAGCTTTCCACCTTTACCTTTGATAACTATGCCACATAAAACTACTGGCAATGCAAATGGAGCTCACATAATCCACAATAGAACTTGTGGGATTGGAGTTGTTTTAAGACAGCATAAATCCTCTTTGCTTATAGTTCAGACCAGCTGTTAGCTCATCAATCCAGTCAAACTTAAATTCTGTCAAACGGACATTTTTTTTCTTGTTTTCTTTTTTGATATATATATATATTTTTT
>NW_013952501.1:1092503-1093981 GCF_001266775.1 Austrofundulus limnaeus | reverse complement strand
TATATATACAGTATGTATGAGAGAGAGAGAGAGAGAGAGAGAGAGAGAGAGAGAGAGAGAGAGAGAGAGAGAGAGAGAGATGAAAGGATTGAGCTGTATTAAAAATCTGAGCTAGGTTCAGGAGGAGTCATGGGAGAACTGTTTGTTATAATCATGTAACAGGCATCTGCAGTGACATGTTAATAAACTAATCCTTGAAGATTGAAGCAGATAGAGTGCTAAGTCCTGCGAGAAAGCACACACAGCAGAATTGAAGTTTCCACTGGGATTTGGGGATGCGGGGGTATGCAGTACTTGGAGTGGGGTGTGCTGCTTATGGGGCTTCACTCTTGGGGTTTCCTGTGAGCATTTGTGCACATAAAGCACGCCTCAACTCGGCCGACTACACACGGGTTGCATTCGGCATGGTGCTCCCTCCAAATCGCGTGCTTGTAAATTGGAGTTGACTCACAACCACAGACAGTCCGACACGTTTCTGTGTCACACATGCCCGCACAGTCAACTCGCCCCGTTCTGTCATATAGCATGTGTATATGTGACGCTTCGCCGCTATTTTGCTTCTTTGTTTTGCTCAAACACACAACACAGCAGCCACTGCAGAGAAGCGCCATGCCAAAGATGCCTTGCAGAAGGGGAATGGAAAAAAAGCAATACTGCGGGCAAAAAGAAGAGCAGTGAGGCTGATGGGAGAGAGAGTGCAGCCTGGCAGAGAAAGGCCCTTTGCAGTGGAAGCAGAACAATGGAGTAAAACCAACACAACTCAACAACAATGAAGCTTAAATCTCTTGACAGATGGGGATGAAACTATCAAATCTTACACCATGTCACTTTTGAGCTCCAGGGAAACAAGTGAGGAGTGGGACTAATATAGATATTGTATACTGTATATGAGTAAATCTAGTATGTCTTGGAAAGCCTAACAGGCAAGTTCTGTAGTTTAGTTTGTTGCAACACCAACACCGTAGCTTGCACGATAGTTAATTTGCCTCGGCTACTTCAAAGCATAGGGACTCATTCTATCCCCTGCATATTCCTGCAAACCTTATTACCAGCCGCTCTTATTGGAGCGGGGATTACAAGAGTCTGTCATTTCTAGCCCTGCCAGGCCAGAGACTTTGTCATGTGAGCTCAGAGACAAGGTTCAGGCTGCGAAATGAGTTGTCTCCCTAACAGACAGCTTACGTTTGGTGTGGACTTGCGCATGCATATGCATCAGGTGCCTGTCTGCATTTGTGCTCGGTCTGCATAATGATCCTCTTCTCCAACAAAGTTACCAGTGGGGTTCTGCTGAACAGAACTTTACAGCCTTGTTGTCTCCTGTCAAGAAACTTGCAGTAACCCTTAATGGCTGTGTTTGCTTTCCAGCATAATCCACTTTCTTATAATGATCCTGTTATTGGAGTACTAGCTCCAATCTTTGTGTGTGTGTGTGTGTGTGTGTGTGTGTGTGTGTGTGTGTGTGTGTGTGTGTGTGTGTG
>NW_013952501.1:1074353-1092392 GCF_001266775.1 Austrofundulus limnaeus | reverse complement strand
GTGTGTGTGTGTGTGTGTGTGTGTGTGTGTGTGTAAATGGATGCCCTTATGTTTTCTTAATCGAAGATCATTTGTCTGGAGCAAAAAATACAAAAGCATTTTTTAAGTATAGATATTAAAATGGATTTGCACGGATTTGCGCCGCAACAAAAAGCTATTAGCTTAACAGAACAAAATCAAGACCTTAAAGAGGCCAAAAGAAATGGCTGTGAAAATGAGCTCACACGTTTTAAGTACTCTCCCTCTTCACCCATTCAATACTCAGAGCAGGAATTGTGATAGCAAATCCTTAACAAATCCACGCCTACACTATTGTTTACAATAGGGATATTGTTTATTGATGAGACAGTAGTGTTTTTGGCCTGAGGATGTAGCCATAGTCTGTCTTTTAGCTTGACTTACTACATTATTTACTGTTTTTTCCTACATAAGTTCTAACTGCTCCTGACCTCCATGTCTAAAATCATTTTTTATTCTCCTAATCAGCTCTAAGCAGCCTAATCCGTGGTATTTCTCATACCACTGCAGATGATTTGCGATCATACTGTAAGTAAAGAATTTTAGGCTCAGCCGGAAATTCTGCAACTGGGAAGCTAGAACTATTATATATTAAGTGACACTCTGTGTGCCTGGGAGTAACAGTGAAGCTCCCACACTAAACAGAATGATAAGTATAATTAAGATGAAGATGCTGTTTGATGTTTCTCGGTGGCTCACACCCACTGTGTCATCTCCTACAGACGCTGTTCTCACTGTTTTGCTTTTGGAAAGTTCTCATTTTACTTCTGTTTATTATATGTCTATTTGGGGACTTTTAGCCCTGATTTTTCTCGCTCCTTTCCATTTCAGGTGGCTCGAAGCCTTATGGCTCCACTGTCGCTGGACATTGCCGGGGACCCAGACAGTGAGCGTGCCCTGGGAAAACAGCGCCTGAGTGTTGCCATCGGCGTCCTGGCGGGAGCGGCGGCCGTCATTCTGGTTATCCTTCTGGTGGTCACGGCTCGACAGTGCGGCACTCAGGGGAAGAACGGTTACGAAGCTGGTAAAAAGGAGCCAGAGGAGGACTTCTTCAGTCCCTCGGGGGCTCAGCCGCAGGCCAGTCGGGGTGGGGGATCAGACCGCGGACGCAAACCTCGGCGGGATAAACGCACCGGAGGCGGCGGTACGATCGGAGGAGGTGGGAAGTCAGACAGATCTCTTTACAGTGGCATTGTCACAGTCAACGGCCTGCGACGCCATGGCAATGACGATGAGGAGGAGGAAGAACTGAGTAGTGCTAGCGAGCGCCTGGCAGCCCGCTACTGTGCCGTGGATGGTGACCCCGGCAGCCCACGGATGGGCGGAGGCAGGAGACACCAGTCTAGCCCCGATCTGGCCAGGCACTACAAATCCAGCTCACCCCTTCCTGCGGTGAATCTACAGCCACACTCTCCCCCAGCGGAGGGCAAGAAGCACCAAGCGGTCCAGGAGCTGCCTCCCTCCAACACCTTTGTGGGCAGCGGCGGGTGCGTGGGGAGTGCCGGCTCCAGCAGCAGCAGTACCGGGGGCAGTGGCAACGCAGACGCCATGTCCTTGGGCTCTGACCAGTGCTCAGATTATAGTTGCCAGACTGGAAACAAGTACAGCAAACAGGTAGGATCACTGAAAATCAACTCAACA
Source organism: Austrofundulus limnaeus (assembly GCF_001266775.1). Classification (NCBI taxonomy): domain Eukaryota; kingdom Metazoa; phylum Chordata; class Actinopteri; order Cyprinodontiformes; family Rivulidae; genus Austrofundulus; species Austrofundulus limnaeus. Next base: position 1,090,733 of record NW_013952501.1, on the reverse strand, counting down.
CATGACATTTTTTGAACTGTTTCATCTTCATCTAAGTGTGTTTTGGGGTCTTTACAGTCTGTGGCTCCATCATGGCATTACTCGCTTCTACTTTGCTGATATGCATCCTGCACACCCTGCTGCTAACACCGTTTTATCTCCACAAAATAGCTGTCTGGGTGTGTGTGCCTGCGTGTCACCATCTTAAGCTGGACTGCCACATCTACTGCAGGGCACACGACAGGCCCATACTGTCACCGAAAGATAGTTGAATGGGGATTTTTGCATATATGCATGATTGTGAGCGTGTGTGAGACCATATGCAGGGACCCCCCGATGAGTTCAGAGCAAAGATTTAGTGTGGGTGGGCAAACACATTCTTCCAACAGGGTAATTGGTCATTTTTGTCTTTGTGTCTTCCTTTCTCAAGCTGTTATCTGTCTTCCAGTTAGCATATATATTCACTTCATAAACAATATCAGCTGCATAGATAATGTAAGCGCTGGCTCTGGCGTTCCATCGGGAGGCTGCGGTTAAAAGCTGACAAATAAACACTGCATAGAGACGGTCACTCACTCCTCTGCCCACACACACAATAATGCACAGACACAGGCCCCATCTATCATCGTAGACACACTGACACAGCAGAGGGTCTCTCTGCTGTCCACGGGGAGTCTTCCCGGAGCGGCGTTTGAATGACAGCCAACCCTGCTTAAAGGGGCGGCGTCTCATTTCCTTGACGGACAGCTCTACATTTATCCAGCTTGTGGTGAAAAAAAATGCTGATGTGGTCATTAAAATGGAAGGAGAAGAGCTTCTTAGGCTAATCAATTCATACATGGGCACTCTGATCCTGCTCAACACACACACTTGCAGGAGCGCGCGTGCGCACATATGCATACGCACACAAAACTCTGGAGATTAATCCATTACGGAGTCAATCCTCTTAATCTGCCATTCCCTGGGAAAGAAACTGCTTACTGGGAGAGTTTGGTGTTCATGCTTACGTGCTCTCAAAACATGCCAGCACACATAGGGAGCCATGCAGACACACAAACTGACAGCTTAATGAATTATTGATCACGTGGGGTAATTAACTCCCCCCGGTGCAGTGGGGTGCACCCCCCCACCCCAACCAAAACGAAAGAAAAACATCCAACAGTCACAGTGTGTGTGTTTGGGGCTCGACATGCTCACGCGCGACTGCGCTCACTTAAATGTCAGAGTTTGTTAATTCGAATAGTTTGGCGACGCAGGCAGGTTTGAGTTGGTGGGCTCCCGTCACTGAGCTTGAGGGACTGCTTATTTTATGGAGGCATATTCATTTTCTACATGAGTGCGGGTGAGAGATAGACTCGGGGAGTAAAAGGTGGCGCGTGTGTGCCAAATGAGGGAAATGGGACGCCAGCAGAAATTGGAGTAGCATTAGATCAGGAGTGGGAGAGATTTATGGAAGTTTGTGAGGGGAAGAAAGATTGAGTCAACGAGAAGTGTGTGTGTGTGTTGTGGGGGGTGGGGGGGTTGTGGATTTCAAAGCTACTTTACTGGGTCAGTGACAACATTAAAAACTCTTCATCTGAAATCAGCACATCATCACACCAACTAGATTATTCTAAACTAGGAAATAAAAAAATGAATTTAAAGCAGGCAAGTCATATAAACTAAAGTTGAAGGTAGCGTCATGGAGGCAACAAGTACTTGTTATGTTTTGAAAACTAAACTGTCCATTGAGGAGGAGGGAAAGGGGGACAGGAAAAAAAGCTGTGTATCAATGAGACTGAATAAATTTTAAAATGAACAAGAGAAGTGGGAGGAATGGTGGATTGAGCAGCGCAAAAAAAATGCTATTGAAATGAGTAATCTTTATCTTTTTAGTAAAAGCTATTCATTTAGTGTAAATTCAACCACTTAACACCTTCAGCTTTTCCTTTTTTGTCTTGTAAAAGAGGAATAATTGATATCTGTATATATTTTATCACACTGTCAGTTTATGCAGATCAATTCACAGTTAATTAAATTATTCACTGTTTGCATATTTATTACAAAATAAAAGTACTTGAAAAACTAAAATAATTAAAGCTTAAGGAATCAGCTTTTACTTTACACCAAAGTGTGGAATAATTTATCCTACTTAAATTATGCTCAACCTAATAACTAATTTTTTTTCCAAATGTACAGTATATCATTAAATTGGTGCATTTTGAGTAAAAAGATAACTGTTTTATCTTAGATTAGACTGAGCATTGTATATATGCTACATGAACTACAGTCCTAATTATAACACGTAAAGTCTTCAACCTCAAAACTTTATGCAATAATAGGAAAAATCACAAATTTGATTAATTCCTTTCCAAAACCGATACATGCTTGATAAATATCCTTTACCTTATGGGACATTTGTATGCTTTTAGTTCATCGACCACTTAAATTGGGCTCTAATGGAGAAAGCGTGAGGAGGAAGGTTAGAGCACATGTGTCCCAGAGGGGAGTGGCAGAGAAACTGCACAAGATGGAGAGAGGTCTGTTTTGGGTGCCAGCCAGACAGTGAGAGTGGACTGCTGAGATGTGGGTCATCAGGATACCCGTTGGCATCAGGACACATTAACGATCACAGCAGTCACATGGCACTGCGGTCAATATGGCGAAAGTGGCCTGGTTCTACCCTCTAAGTAGTGCTGCACACACGGAAAACTGTTTTTCCTGACTGCTGCCCTCAATCAACCACAGCAAAGGTCATTGATTTATGCGTCTTTTTTTCTCTTTTTTCTTTTCATTGCAGTTATTGGGGGGCATAATGTAATCTTACTGAGCTCTTGGCCCAGACATTTTCACAACCTCTACTTTTTGACTCTCACACTTTGCCCCTTTCTGTCAGTCTCCTGCTTTCTGTATCATGCCTCCCTATGGTTCCGAGCAGCCCGCCGCTGCTCTCTTTGTATCTTCCATGTGTCACACTGACCTCTGAGAATGCATCAACTCAGCAATTTCACTAGTGCGACTTCTTTTACTGTAGTTAGCACTTTCTCGCTCCGGAGCCAGTGGGTGTGGGCGGGTTAGAGCACGGTGCCACAGAGGCAGAATCGAACCAAACACACACCCCCCCCCCCACACACACACACACACACAAACCCGCTCCAAAAAGATTGAGTCCAAGTCTAATCAATGCCCCTGCTAACAAGGCCAAGGCTGCAGTGGAAACAGGTGGGTTGACAGAGCAGCTTTTTGCGCATTGCACAGTTCTATAACTCCTCGTGAAGGTCACTGTTAGACTCTGCTGGCTTCGGGAAAGGGTTTGTGGTAAATAGGACTCATCCAGACAGACTTGTTCATCTAATTGGACTGTATGGAGAAGCGTGGCTGGAGAGATTAGGTCTACTGGATTATAAAATTGAAAAGCAGCTTTTCATTTCTACAAAATCCCCTCAGGATTAAATATGATGAACGTCTGTCACAGGCGCGCTCTCACCCCTCGACGCACTAAGGCATGCCGGATGAACGCATCCACACACGCAGGCTTTCCTGTGATCATGAGTGTGTTTGCCTCATAGAGTTGAAGGCACTGTCAACCAGAAACAAACAGACACAGTCTCAACCCCCACCCCACCCCGCCTTTACTCACTTTCCACGAGCACGCTGTAACCGACCCATAACCCCAGTCATGATGATACCCGCTCACCAATGTGTTTATTAAAGCTGCGCTGAGTTCAGGCCATGCAGCCAACCATATGCTCAAGGAGCGAGTGCATGAGGAGGTAAAGAGGTGGGGGTAAGTGGGAGGTGAGAAGGACAAGGTAACCAAAGCGGGGGATCACCGGTTGAGCCAGACTGAAAACTTATCTACTGACCCTGCAACAAAGAGCAAGGGGAGGGGACGTCGGTGGACATCAGAGAGGGAACACGAGCCTTAGAAAATGAAGCGAGAGCTATACGCGGTGGTAGGAGATGAAGAAAGACTCAGACATTGCAGGAAAAAAGGAGGCAGATGTAGGTTTTTGTTAGAGGCTCGGCGGTGGAGGTGGAACACATGGCTTATCCTGTAAACATTGATTTTCCACTCGACCAAGATCATATGGACACATAGCTCAGAGTTTGGAGGGGTTTGCTTTCTTCTGCACTTCTGTTCCTCTGGCTCAGAATAAATATAAAAAAAAAACTTTGTCTTTCTCATCAGTTTGAGGTTTGGGCTCGTTAAAAACCTCTTGGATTGGCTGTTTATTGGTTGTTTTGTTTGCTCAGGAGTGCCATATGGACCTGCAGCAGACGCATTAATTATTTATTTGGTTATCTGACCACAAGTCGTGCTACATTTTTAATTTGTAACCCTGCATATGCTGTAGTATCGAACACCGTATTGGACTACAGCATCAAAACCACCAGTCAAGCATAATTTAGGTCCTCCTTGAACCTACAAAACCTCTTCAAGCTGTAGAGTTTTTTAACCTTGAGCACAGAATATTACTGTGGTTTTCAGCACAGGGGTTCCCTGTAGGTTTAAGAGCAGACTTTATAAACCTTTATGGTTCCATTAGAATGCTGTGATGTTGATTAAATTATCATCTCTAATACTTTGAGCCAGGGTTAATACACTGGATTGTTTTTTTTTTCCCTCTCCTTTGGAGCTTCCTAAGCAGTTTTTGTGGTATGGTAAATTGTTATTGTGGGTGCTGCATCCATCAAGAGATGAACTTTTAGGTAGTTGGTGTTAAAGATGTTTATCAGAACCCAAGTTTACCCAGAAAAAACTAGACAAACATGAACTTAAAGCTACCTTTATCAAATGTTAACTGCTCTAGCTTAAAGTTAAGTTATTTTCAGTTGTATCAGAGATTATGCATCTTAACCTACTCTATGATTTTTGGGCGTGGTGCTGGTTATAATGTGTTTAGACGCCAGCTGCCTGCACAATCACTTGTTACTATTCATTGTAATTACGCATCTGAACAATCATTTGCACTACTACTCATTTATATTATTACTAATCTGAGCAATCACCTGCTCTGTTACTACCTATTTTAAACCTTAAAAAAATCTGCTGTAATTGCACATCTGTGTTTCTTGTCTATATTGTGAAACTTCACTTTACAGTTAATAGTCTGTTGAGATTGTTTTGCACTGAAAACAGGCAATTTCTGTTTCCTAATGTCAGATTCTGACATCTACTGTCTCTAAAAAAACACATCTTTTTACTATTCTGCACAATTGTTTATATTATTTTTTATTATTAGTAGTAGTCGTATCATGGCTAGTCAGTGTTAATTTTATTTTGTGTGCACTATCTATAGTTTGTAAAATAAATAGTGTGTGAACCTCTGTACGGATGCTGCTGTGACACCTGAATTTCCCCTCAGCGGGACAATAAAGACTATTTCTATTCTATTCTATTCTTCTAACCTAACCTGGAACTTTCTCCATGTCAGGAAATAGACATTTTGCAGACAGGGAGATTGTTACCCCTTTGCTTGATCACCAAGTTTATTTTAAAACTTACCAGATGTGATATGTCCAAATTCACTTTGACATCTGTATCAGGAACAATTTCATCGCAGAGCAGCCATTTCATGCCTATTTCTCCTGAATTAATGGAACCGTGAAGCAATAGTGATTGGATATTGTGAGTGGATTTGAGCTTATACTTAAACAGCACCAAAAAAATTTGTCTCAAAGAAATCAAAGGTCCTTAATGAAAAATTTTACCTCTAAAAAAAAAAGCACATGCTGAGATTATGTGAGATGATTAATAGATAAAAAGGAAATTAAAAGTTCGGATACACAAATTTGTAATCAGATTTGGGACTTTGGGGCATTTTTTTCTTTAATCTTTGGTTCTGATGTTTAATCATTTAAACATTTATAAAAATTAAAGCATGTAAAAGAGCAAAAAAAATCAAACACCGATTCTCAGACTTGTTAAACGAACCTTGACAATTCTGTGCCTTATAGAGTCAATAAATCAAAATATACTTAAAGGGGAAATATCATGTAAAATCAACGTTTTTGAGTTTTATACCATGTTATAATGTTATACTCTCATAAAAAAATAACACATGCCCAAAGCCTTGCTTTGACTCATTCATGCATGTTTGAGAAATCCTGCAGCGTTTTTAGGAAGCCATGCAGAGGAGCAAAACGACAGGTGGGGACCAGGAACGCCTTTTGGGACCAGAAACGCCCCTGGGACGTGTCTTTAAGCCGAACTTCCTCATGGCAGAGCGCCCCGCCCCTCCTCCCGCCCCACACACCCCGTCCATGACTCCTGTAGGCTCTCGGCAATAACAGAGCAAAAGTGGAAGTGAAACTTAAACTGTCTGCTGCTCTCAGCACTACTTCTCACTCAGTGAAGTTCTTTTCAGATTCAAAATACCTTTGAGGAAATGTATTTTCAGATGCCAAGTAAACTGCATCATAGCGCACGCGAGACACCCCCCCCCCCCCACCTGCACCGAAATGGACGGGACAGAAGCGGAAGGTGGTTCTTAAAGAGACAGGCCAATTTCAAGGCGTTTAGAAAAGGAAGTGATAAGAAGATAAGTTTATTTTCTATTTAAACATAAAAACAGCATTTTAATAACAACTAAAGGTGACATAGGTACTTTAGTATGGTATAGTATTTAAATATATGCCTGAGAAACACAGGCATTGTTTGTCTCGTTTGCCTCTATGTGACCCTGTCCAGGATGTACCCCGCTCCTCGTACAGTGACTGCTGGATATGGGCACCAGTGACCACCGTAACCCCGAAAGGAAGAAGTGGGTATAGATGATAGATGGATGGACAGATGGTGAATCGGAGAAATAGATACAGCAGAATATATATATATACAGTATATAATCCCCAGTAGTGTAGATTGGCTGTAGTGGGGTGATGATAAGAAATGAAAAGTGGTACTTTAGTCATCAATACTCCTCACATTGTTTTGGCTTAATATCAAAGACTATGTTGTTACTTTCCTTTCCTAATGGAAAGGAAGGGTTAACTTAGCATGTGAGGGTTAAGGACTTAACTAAAGCTTAAGGAAAACATTCTGACATTCTCATACATATTATACATTGTAGATGTTTTATGTGGAAGCCCAGGAAGTGAGATAGAACAAAATGAAAGAAAGACCACAAACAGAGAGAAATCACCATTTTCATTTTTATATCAAGATCAGTGAGAGCTGGGGTGAGATTTGAAGTTCCCCGTCTGTCTCAGCTGTTTACACGAGTTAATAGAGACAGACTGTTCAGCTGATAATGTTACCGTGTTAACAAGTCCTCCCTTCAGCTTTTGTTTCAACTTCTCTGTAAAACGGCAAGAATGTGGGAACGTCATTCCCACACACCTCACACACACGCACACACACTCAGACAAGCCGAGGCAGACCCACGCACACATAGCAGACAGTTTGAAACTTGTGACTTTAACACACACGGGCATGTTCACTGAATCACGCTTTTTGTGTGTTAGTGCATCATTCTAATTACTCACCCGAACAGATCTTTACGCATATACACATTTGACTGCGAGCATGCAGAGTCTAATAGGAATGTGATGACACACACAAGCTGATAGGAAAGTTTTCCATCTCTTACATCACTTTCTTCTTCCCTCTGGATCGAGTCATGTGCCCGGGCACACTTGTATCCCAGAGTCACACACATCCGCAGATGCTTTTACAAGCGCGCTCCCAGACAGACGTGCTCTCGAGCACACACAAAGCCCCATGCTACAAGCTTTGCACCAAGATGCGTCCTTTTATTTGCTTCTCGAACACTCGGCTCTGCGTTGTACAGTGTTGCATTCAGCTCTTCTGCCTTGCAGCATTACCTTAATGGCTGTCGGAGGGTTGAGCAATTTTGCCCAATATTGCTAAACAAAAGCGCTCTTTCCTCACACAAGGCTGGGATTCTACGCAGCTTAGTAGCCCCGTGACTGGTTTTATCCACCTACACAAAGGAATCTTCACTGCATAAAGTGGTTTTGAGTTGGACTGAATGAAATGGACCTGAATGGATTTGAAACTGAGCTGAGTTGAGTCCAATTCTGCTAAAATGAGTAATTCACATTGTACGGAAACGAGCTGAATGGACTTATCTCGAGGCTAAGTGATTTCAATTTGTTTGCCTTGTGGTGGGATGTTGAAGGTAACAGTTCAGTGAGTTGACTTTATGTTGTAAGCCTACATCATATCTGAATCATCTTGTTGAAATATGTTTTTATTCTTTGAATTTAAGTTACTGCATTAAAAGTCTTTTCTTAAATAGCCCAGATCTTTTGAAGTGGGCTTTTTGTGAAATGTTTAGGAACAGACCTTTTGATAAGAGCTTTTTGAACAAACTCTGTTTGGAGAAATGGAGTTTGATTCTGACTTGACCGACAATCTAACGGGTAGGACCAAGACTAAACTGGATCATTGATGAAATGACTGCAGTTTTTTTTTTGTTTGGTTTTTGTTTTGCTTTTTAATAATGTTTTGCGTTTTATCCATTTTCTTTCAAGTGCAAAGTTTGAAACTTGAATGACTAATGCTCTGAAAAACCTGCCAGTCCAAGGTGTATTGTGCTTCAAGCATTTACAAGGGGAAAACAAATTATTTATAAAGTAAGGTTTTCTAAATTAAGTTTTTATTATTATCGTTGTTGTTTTGGTTGGTTTGCACATAACAGGTGTAGACGTTTTATGAGGTAGAAGGTTAGAGAGGAATCACATAAATCAAATCAAAACGGTGGACATCAGGTTTTTTTCTGTGACAGCAAGTGAAGATAATGTGTTTCTGGTGGATTGATTTAATTTGATTTATTTATTTAACAGGAAAAGATTATTAAAAATCAAGCCTGACTCAGCATAATTGCTGTTTTACAGCAGGTTCCTGTTCTGCAGCACATAAACACTCAGAATTACAGCATCACAATCACATAATTATTATTACACCATAGACACAAAGACAAACAAGCATACCAAATTTCAAAAAGGCAGCATTTGCAAAATAGGACATCTAAATATGAGCACAACAAAAAGTGTCCAGCAGATGGCAGACAAGATTCTTCTTAAAGGGCTGTAGTTTTGAAATGGACTTTATGTTTTGAGGAATGTCATTCCATGCTTTAGTATAAACATAGAAGAAAAACCTCTGGCCATAACAGTTTTTAAAAGTTGGTAATATCAGTTGTCCTTTTGTAACAGATCTAGTTGATTGACCACTTCCAGAATTTGATTTGGGCAGCAATGCACAGAGAGTTCCATAATTGGCACCTTGGAAGATCTGAAAATATAAATTAATACCACTGTACAAAACATAATTCTGAAAAGTCAAGGCATCAGACAATGAAAGAACTGTACAGTGATGAGTCAAACCAGGAAGTTTTTTATGAATTTTGAAGGCCCTGTTGTAGAGCCTAACTATGGGTTCTAAGATTTCATTTGTTGTAAGAGACCAAACAGGTAAACAGTACGACATGGTTGAGAGTATAATGGCATGAAGATAGATATTTGAAACAGAAGATGTCAGATTGGATCTAATTTTTGAATAAACATATAATTTCTGTTTCAACTTAGTGGTTAAGACTTGTACATGATCACGATAAGTCAAATGAGAATCCAAAGTAATTCCAAGATATTTGTAGGTAGTGACAATATCAARGGGTTTGTTTAAAAAAGTGAGTTGATTTGTTATATTGATATGTCTCCTGGGTGAGGAAAAATACATGCACACAGTTTTTTTAACATTAATTGACAAAAGATTATCTTGAAGCCAACCATGAAATGTCTGAAGATCTGTTTGTAACTGACTATTAATAGATTCAATATTGAAATCAGACAAAAAAGAACAGTATCGTCAGCATTCATTAAAATATTTGAATACTTCAATATTTTTGGAAGGTCATTTATGTATAATAGGAAAAGCAATGGGCCCAGTATGCTACCCTGCGGAACTCTCATGGAACAGGGCAGAGACCCAGACACAGAGCTTCCATGTTTCACAACCTGACACCTATCAGTCAAATAAGAGGAAAACATTTGTATTGCAGATGATGAAAGTTGAAAAGAAATCAACTGTGTCAAATGCTTTACGAAAATCCATATATACAGCAGCAGTTACTTTACCTTTGTTCAAAGCAGCACGTCTTTGTTCAGTGAATAAAATTAATGCAGACATGGTTGACCTTGACGTGCGGAAACCATGTTGGCTATTGCTTAGCATAATATTAGCTTCTAGATGCTAAAGTAGTTGATTAAATAATGTTTTTTCAAGTAACTTAGAAAAATAGGAAGAACAGAAATTGGCCGATAGTTTGAAACTTCTGTTGGATCACCAGATTTAAAAATGGGAGTAATCTGAGCAAACTTCCATGCATCAGGGAAAATAGACTGTACAATACATATATTCACCTCATGATCTGCATGCATTTATCAGTTTTGTGCATGCATCTGCCTGCAGCAGGATGCTTGTTAGTGGATCGCTGTTGTCTTGAAACTCTCAAAAATTTCATATTGGTTTGTGAGAACGCTCCTTCATAACTGTTCTTGACATTGTCAGTTTGGTCTTGCTCAGTAACTTTCATAAAGCTCTGCCCAAATGGAGGCAGCAACTAGTAGTAGCACTTCCTGTAAAATTTAATGTGAAAATAAGAGTAGTGTCAGACTTTATAAAACAGCTTATGCATGAATAAATTTTCTAAGATTGGAGTTGGCGGCAATTCACCTTGTTTTTAATCCCATCTGTTGCCTCAATAATTATGGTAAATTTCAACTCCTTTCCTCCAAATGGAGGTCATTCCATGACCTATCTGCACCAAGTAAGACATTCATTGTTTATAATCTTTCCAATGAGCCCACTTTTTGTGATCATTCCTTCTTATTTTCTCATGCACAGGAATCTATTTAAAACAAAGGTGAGGAAATAAAGGAGAAATAAAGAATAATGCTAATATACAAACAAACTAGAAAATAAAATTCTTTTTGAATTGATCACAATGACTAGTTGCCCACACTCTGTGCCATTGAGGTGATTGCTCTGCATATCATCCAGTAAAAAGCATCACTTTACAACCCTCCAGTCCCACTGTCTGAAGGCCTCCCCAAAAACACACACACACACACACACACACACACACACACACACACACACACTCACACTATGATATCCTCCTCCGTCTGCCTTCCTTCTGATTGATCTCACTGTTCCCGCTAAGTGGTTTCCTCTCCTTTCATCACTCTCCATCTGGATCCATCTTTTCAAATCGTGTTTTTAATGGTTCCCAACTTTTTTTCTCCTCACCACACTTAACAATTTCTTTTAAACTTTATAAACGGCTCTTAACACCCCCTTCCATTTTCCTTTTCATTTTGTCCCCTCTGTTTTTTAAGATTGTAGTTAAAAACACAGCTTTAATCTTTGTTGTTGTTTCTTTTTTCTAATTGGATATAATTAAGCATGCTACCAAAGAACAACCCTAAGGTGTGAATATCTGCACTGTGCCACATGGTTTATGCATTTTTGCTTGTGGTTATCAGCTCATTATATCTCGCATGAATGCAAAAAAAAAAAAAAGAGCGGGCCCTGGTGGTGCTGTAGTCCAAAGCCAGTGTTTTTGCTCCAGGCTAAATGTAGCCATCTGTTCTGGAATTGTTGATAGAAGACAGATAAACCAGAAGATCAAGATTAAGATATGGGAACGAGGAGTAAAAAAAAAAAAAAGAAGAAATAGGTAAAGAGACAGAAAATGTCTGGAGAGAGGAGAAAAGGGATTCCTGGTTGGCACCGATGGCTTTAGAACGCAGGCGGTGAATCAGCGCAGGACAGGAGAGGAGAGAGAGCTGTGAGATCTGGGCAGGAAGAGGAGTAAGGTGACCAGGATAACAGGGTAATGCTTCAGTGAGTAGTGAGGGGGAAATGTGAAGCTACAAAATGCGAATGCATTCCCAGGTATTGCCTAGGGGTGAAAAGTAATGGTGGGAGTGGAGGGAAGGAGGAGGAGATGGAAAAGGAAAGACAGAAATGAGGCAGAGTTTGAAGAAGAAGGAGCTTCTCCCTGAGAGTAAAGCCAGCTCACACTCTTCAGGCTATTTTGGTGTGAGTTGTGTGTAAGAGAGAGAGAAATGAGAGCATTCTACCTGCCCTATTGAAGAAGTTACATAAATCTGAGTGGGCAGGCCTCTGCCTGCAGCGATGCTCCATATTACACCACTGACCCAAACCTCTCCTAATATATGTGAGATTGTATTTGTGTGGATTTGTGTGTTTGTTCAATCTTTCTTCAGTCCCACTTGCCTGCTGATGTCAGATGTAGACGAGATAAGAGTTACCCACCTTAAATGTGAACAGACGCTCTCAAATATAGACACGCACATACTGAGAGGTGTTTGAAAACTCCGATCAAGCTGGTGCCCTCGAGCGGAGGCATTAAAATAGTTGACCCACACACATACGCGGTGTCTGTGTAATCGCACACTCTCACCACGATTTTAACCCGCGGCCATCACATATCCCACCGTGTCAGCTAACATGACTTACTTACCTGTTTGTTTGCAGATACCGACAAACCGCAACAAACTGAATGTTGATGAGTCAAACTTCCCTTTAATGTCAACGGTTTGGTCTTAGTGGCCTTTTAAATAAACTTAAAAGGAAATTGCCACTACAGTTATATTATTGTGTGCATGTATTTGAGGTTGTATGCACCCTTAGAGGACTATAGAAAACCCTCAATAAAATATATTCTGCACCTAATTTTTTTATCCTTTTTTTTGGAGTTGTTTTGTAATTATTACACTCTAAAAAATGAACGTGGTTCAAATGAAACACCAACATGACATTTTTGTCTGTGACACAAGTATGTAAACTTCAGCAGCACAGGTAATGGTGCAGCATTATCATAAAGCTGCCTCATAATGGGCCAGTAGTGCACCGGCACAAATCACACCTGCATTATTTAAGAGGCTCTTGTCTCTTTTCGAAACAATACTATAATATTCAAAACACGGCAACCAAAAAGCACTTGAGGAAAAAAAAAGAAGTGAAAAAAATAAATAAATAAACCAGACAAAACAACTTACTTTTATTGAACAGCACTCAGACTCACTCTTATAAACTTGAAAACAAGCGCACACAAAAAAACTTGTAATCAAAGTAATGCAAATCTGACTGCCAATTAAGACTCCAAACAGCTTTCCACGAGGATGAAAAGGCAACCTCTAATTGGCTGGATAAGTGAACGCTCACATCTGAGCCGGCAACCTGAGACGGCTCGGAAAATATGCACATCCCTAAGTGCCTGCATGCACACATAAACACACAGGTGTAGAGAGCGTAAGTGAGGATCACAGGCAATTCATGCATGGCTGACGGAGTCGCACAAAGTACTGCCGGTAAGATGAGAAGCAAGGACAGAATGTGTTGACATAGATATGGTGTATTGTCAGACAGAGACTCACACACACTCACACACACACACACACATGCTCATTGACCGGTCAGTCCCTTTCTAAAAAGCGTGAATAAAGCTTTGGTCGTGGTGTCGTGTTAACATGAAAGCTTTCACGGTGGTTAAAAAGAGCGAGCTTTGATTAGAATGTGATGTGTGAAAGTGTTTCTTAATGCCGGCCTGTGCTGACAGCGCCGCTTTTAAATCTTGCAGAGGCGATGCAGGGAGCCTTCTGTCAAAAATATGTAGAATCGACAGTTTCACCTCGACAAACACCCCCTTGGGTTTTTTTTTCCTCTTTTCTTTTTTCCCAAGTTTTTTTTTTTCCTTGAAAGACAGAAGTCAAGCGTACTCCTCGTGCACGGCCACATTTTAAGGAGATCTGAACCACAAAGCTGCCGCAGCGGTGGGGTTTCAGGGATGATCAAACATTGAATTTAAAATCGTTGACTAAACTACTAATTGAATATCAAAAAGAGAAAAACACTGTTTTTTTTCTATTTGAGTTTTGAGTCAGTGCTTCAGAAAAAAAAAGGCCTTTGTGTGACTTTTACAAAGCAGTGTTACTCTCTAATGGTGTGATCGTCATGAACGGTTTAATAATTCATTCTCAGTATCCATATGGGGATTTATGTAGAATGTGGAACTGCGATGAAACCAATTTTAAACACAGAATATCTTGATTTATGTAAGCATTAGCAAGAACACCTTGTATCTACAAAGTGCCTAAGTTTAGCTGCTCAGATATCATAAATACAAATGTAAGAAATTACCCTGAAACGTTTTATCTGTATTTTAAAGATGCACATTAGAAAAAAAGATACAAATGCTAAATTAAAAAGCAAAATGTATGTTAGCTGCACAATAAGGCGTTTAATGTTTGATTAAATTTGTTTTTAAAAGTTTGGTGGCACATGTTTGTAGATAAAATACCTAAAGCAAATCAGTTCAGGCTTTCTCAGCCTGTTCTGGTTGGATCCAGGACAGCAGCCTAATATGAGTAAGCTTGTATAAAACTAAAGTGTTTTAGTTCATAAAACAAAAAGGCTAATGTTGCAGCAACTAGAAAACCTCAATAAGAAAACTTGAGGGAACATGTAGGAGAACCATCTCCATCTTCTGCCACCTATCCGTAAGTTAGATCGTGAAGGCAATCGGTCCAGTAGAGTAAACCAGACATCCCTCTCCCCATCTACACTTTCCAGCTCATCCTGAGGAGAGGTGTTCCCAGGCCAGAGAGGATACATACCTCCAGCAAGTCCTAGATCCTCCTATCAGTGGGACATGCCTGGAAAACCTTTAAAGAGAGGCATCCTGATCTGCTGCCTGAACAACCTCATCTCACGCCTTTAGATGCTGAGGTGCATGCAAAGCGTTTTGGCCTCTTTCATCCTGGATCTTGCTCTTTTGGTCATGATCTACGCCTCCTGACCACAGTTAAGGGTTGGAACTAGTGCTGGGCGGTATGACCAAAATTTTATATCACGGTATTTTCAACATTTACACCAGTTTCACGGTACATCACGGTATTTTTCTTTTCGTCACAGGTCAGCTGATAATAAAATGTACAAACACCTCTTATTAACTTTTTTCTTTTACTGTACCTCTGTCTGTGACTCTTTTCCCCTCCTCTAAATGTCTTTTCTTCCCCTCCTGTTTGGAGACAGTAGTAATGCATTGTGGTCCAGTCGTGAAGGAGGAAGGTTAAGAAAAGATTATTATCGGGTCTATTGTTTTATGTTATTTAATAAAGATTAACGGCACGACTCACTTTGCACACCAGTCAATCAATTCCACTACAAAACTTTTTCCCCTCGGCTTTTCACAATAGAAGCACGCTAAAGTCTCCATGCGTCTCCACGTCTCCATATTAAAGTCGCGTGTTAAATCTAACTGTGCACGTCACTGAAGAGGTGTTTACTACATTCAGTGACGGCGAAAACAGGATGTTTTCTTTAACGTCAGCCAATATAAGAAGCGGAATCGCCACCCGCAGCTGCAACAATAACATTAGCATGCTAATGCACATAGCGGTGCCGTGAGGAAAAGTGTCCCCCGGGAAACAGAGGCCGCGACGAAACTTTCTGCACGTGTTCAGGCTAGTTAAACCGGTATGTCGGTATTCAGAAAATTCATATCATAACAAAAATAAAAAAACGGTATTCGGTACGAACTGGTATACCACCCAGCACTAGTTGGAACGTAGACGGACCATGCCTGACCAAAGCAACACCCCTCATTACTGAGGATGAGCCCTCAGTCTGTCGATTCATCTCCAGCATCATCCTTCAATCACTTGTGAACAAGACACCCAGATATTTAAAATCCTCAGCTGAGGAGATTTGGAGGAGAAGCAGACATGGCATATAGCACAGCAATGCTATACTGAAGAGTGAATGTAGACTGAATGAATTAAAACCTGGGTCTTAGGAGTTAAATGGCTGCAGCTGACACTAGTAAGAATAGGTAACAAAACTTACCCATTTGAAAAGAATTTCTAAAGACCATTTTCCATTGTTTTCTTTAATATGACCACAAGCACTGGTTGGAGGGCACATTCATCAGTTCACAGATACAAAATATTAGTTTTAAAAAAGCCCTATTGTTTTGTACAGGAGTGTTATCAGATGCTACTTTACTCAAGCACCTCTGGAATAATCTGTACCCTTAAACAGTTTTAATGCTGTGAGTAGCATACTAATGAGGTAGACTCCAAAGCGAGGACTCAGCTCTGTGAATGTCTACTGAAAATGACTTCTCAGACATAATTTCTTAACCTTGATGTTCAGCCATAATTTTCAAAGGGGAGCAGAAAAAGGATCCAACGTATCCATGAAGTGTTGTGTGAGGTTATCGATGGGAGCAGCCTGGATTCTCCCCTGCTTTCTCATTAACGCTCCTCCTTCCGCTCAGTGGCCCAGCGTTGCATTCTGCCTCTGGTGTATCACGCTCATGCACACTCAGTTACGCACACACACAATATATGTGTGTGTGTGTG
>NW_013952501.1:1060246-1074213 GCF_001266775.1 Austrofundulus limnaeus | reverse complement strand
TATATATATACAGTATATACATACAGCATATATATAAAGTCACAAGCAAGAACTCTGTTTGCATACTAAAAGCATACTTCATAGCTCAAAGAAAATGAAAGCCATATTAATTATACAGTCTACACACACACACACACACACACACAAAGGCAAAATGAGGAAGAGGTTACTTTATGTTTTTCCTCTGCGTCAAAGAAACAGAGTGAATGATGGAGTCTCTCTGCGTCAAAACGAGGGAATGAGCCATAGCACAGAGGGAGAGAAAGAGTGCACTGTCTTTCCACTTTAATGTGCGTGCTCATTTGTGTGTGTGTGTGTGTGTGTGTGTGTGTGTGAGTGTGTGTGTGAGTGTGTGTATGTGTGTATCGATGCGCAAGTCGTCTACTCAGTATAACGCCCCCTCTGTGTCCCCGAGCCACTCTCTGTCACTCACACACACTGAGACTATTGTTAAGACGTTGGGCGAGGCGCCCCGAGACATTTCTGTGGCACTGTGTCTGTCACAGTGGTGATAGGGCTGGGATAGAGTTCACCTAAATGGGCATATTCGCACATTTGTGATTGTTTTTTCAACATTTAAGAGGACGTTACGTGAACACAGAGTTTTCCCTGTAGGGTTTCGGCCAATAATGGGTCACTTAGACATCTCTTCTTATGTGACATCAGGGTTACCTTTATCATTTAGGGTTAACTTGCTTCAGATCAAGTCTGCTGCTTTTTGAACACAATTTAGAATACTGACTATAGTATGCTTAAAAGAAAATGGGTAAAATAAAAAATTAAAAGCATATAAAGCAAAACTGCACTACAGATAAAAAGGACCACTGTCAACATTTAAATAGTGGTTTTTGAAAGGTTTTGAAAGTGGTAACAGAACAGGTTTCCACTCATTTTGCTGAAACTTTTTTTTGCTAATTTTGTTTGTGTGATCTACTACCAATAAAAGTCATAACACGCTAATACCAATCGAACCCCATGTTTTGATATATGCTTTTTTTCCAATTGTGGGGGGAAAGGCAAAACAGGCAAAAAATTTGGTTATGAGGGATTTAATGCTTATTTGCCCCCAAATAATAGATCCCTTAAGTGTTTCCAATGTTGTATAACCCCCTGTACAGGGCAGTACATTTTGTTATTTTCGATGTACACACAGAAAACACAACTTTTTAGCTCAATTATGCTAGTTTAACTCTTTTTGGAGTGTTCTTCATTGACCTTTAGACTTCGTTCAGAGTACAAGTTGTAGCAGA
Source organism: Austrofundulus limnaeus (assembly GCF_001266775.1). Lineage (NCBI taxonomy): Eukaryota > Metazoa > Chordata > Actinopteri > Cyprinodontiformes > Rivulidae > Austrofundulus > Austrofundulus limnaeus. The sequence continues at coordinate 1,072,963 of NW_013952501.1, read as the reverse complement.
AATAATAAGGGAGACAAAAGGACCCAGTTTGGTGATTCTCATAAATTTATTATAAGTTGAGCAGAAATCCTAGGGATTGAGACAATTCTGTGCCCCAGAATGTGCCTGCCTCAAGATAATGGGAAAAAGGTTTTGTACTGGAGACAATGCTTATCAGAAATACTTGTCAGTCAAAGCGCACGACCAGCCTTCATCAAAGGCAGGGCGTTGTACGAGGAGAAAGGGCAGTTTGACCTCAGAATGTGATCATACACATATGAAGATACTGAAAGACACATCACCAGATCTTATTTCCATCACACAAGTTCTCCAGAACTTTCAATCAAGAAGTCATCGGGTCACATTTGAGACATCGCAATGATACCCAATTCCTTTGGTAACACCAAATGCATCAGTAACTACACAGCAGACTTTGTGGTTCACCTTTCTACCAGTACTTTCCTTCCAGCGTCATCTGTATATAGTCCAAACCCTCTAAGTGCCAACAGCCTACTGGTTCTGATTTCTGTCCATGTCTTGTTCCCCATGTTGTCCTTCACACTGTAGCTGTCTGCTGGCAGCAGCAGTGATTCTGCGCTGTTCCGGCTTTGCTGTGGTGTGTTGCACAGTTGCACACAGAAGAAAGTGAATCGAGTGGGCTGAGTGGTCAGACATAAACACTGCTGTACATCTGCATTATAAATTACTTCCAAGTGAGGATACGTTTTGTTTAAAAAAAAGGTTTCTACTGTCTGGAGTTGTCTGCTGCAAACTTTCTAAGATCAATTTACATAAAGTGACTGACTGACTTTTTTTATTTTTTTATTTTTATTTTTTTGTGCACTAGACAGACAGGTCTTTTTGACACCAAGTTTTCAGGAATAGTTTTTACTCCAACAGAATCATCATTACTACTTTTTTTTCTTCAAAATATTGCTTTAATCTTAAATGATTTTTTTTCTCTTAATAACAATATTTGACCATACAAAATAAACAATATAAGTCAAAGCATTTCTAGAAGGAATAGCTGTTGATCACTTTTTACATGCCAAAACGTTAAAGAAAGGTCACTTAGAGTATTGTGAATGACTCTCAGATACCATACCAAATCTTAGCCCAATATCTGTAAAACTGATGAATTTAAAGGTATTTGGTATTTGCCTGGTTACATGTGAGAGCCATCTTACATTGAATTGACTCCAAGAGTTAAACAGCTGTAAGTGTATGATTCGCTCTTCAAGTATCTCATTTAATTCTGCCTGAGATATTTTGCTAACAGACAGGCAAACAAATACACACATATATAAAAACACACAGACACAGGCAATTCATGATTGCCTTCTGTAGAGCAGGAGATAAATTAATACAGATAAATGCGTATTTACTATGTTAAACTCAAATTTATTGTTTTTGGTCAAATCAAAGTAACAAGTATATGTGTGACTTATAAGGCTTTGCTGTGTTTTTCTGTGTGGGTTCCAGTGCACGTACACCGTTTGTGTGATTTCGATGGTGCGTGTGTGGCAGGGCCGTTGTGGGGCACATGTTTGGTTGTTTCTGACAGCACATTAAGCAAAGCTATCTTTAACCTTGTGAAAAAAGGAGTGACACTGATGCTAAACTGACAGGATGGATTTCAGTTTGACACGACGGCGCGCCACGGCAGCCTCTGTCAGCTTAGCCCATGTGCCCGATTTACGAAAGACAGGAGCGCCACAAAGGAGACAGAGTAGCTGTGTGAGACTCATGGAAATGAGAGGAAGGAAAAAAAAACAGAGAAACATTGAGAAGACCGAGTTAAAAGTGATAAACACAATGGTTTGCAGAAGTGAAAGAGTGGTTTTCGGAGACACAAAAGAAATATGGTGTAGATACAGGGGGACATGGTTAAAAAAAGATAAATGTGTCAGTGAATGAGAATGGAGGAGCGAGTGCGCTGTGGGATGGGGTGGGTGTGTGTGTTGGGTGGGGGGGGGTTACCTTGCTCTTGTATCCGGATGTCTCCGAGGTCCTTTATTGACTCTGTCTATTGTTCACTGCAGCAATCCTAATCACTCTCAACAGGGAGCTTGTTTTTATATGTGTGTGTGTTTGTGTGTGCACTTGTTTGCCAGTCCTTTGTGTGAGATTACGTATCTCTAGCCACGTCCTGACATCTACTTTTTTATACACTCAACCCTACAGAGAAGTCATTGTTTTCTTCCTCATCTAGTCATCCCTAATGAACAATGGAAGTGGGCAGGAAAAGTCTGGTCCTAACACACATTAGTCCAAAGATACACACACGTCCGCACACACGGAACAGGCAGTAAATTCCATCTAAATAGCACGCATACATATGTATGGTCTTCCTTACTCACGCATGCACACAGAAGGCCAGTTGTGTGCCACCATCCTGTTTGCATCTTTCTCCACAATGACTGCTGTCAGGGATATTCAAAGAGATGACTGTTTTAAGAACAAGCAGTGAAAAGTGATGGGCATCACCAGCGCACGCGCACACACACACACACATACATACACTTAAGCATGCCAACAAAGGAGCTAATCAGAATCACGGACATTTGTCTGGAAAGCCCTGCTTTATATCACACTCTATGAGCTTTTTGTCTTTKTTTYTTTTTTTTTTTTTTTTTGTATTTTTTTAGCTGTAGATGGACAGCCAGTGCTGCACAAAGGGGATAAACATTCAAAGGCCTGATTCAGTGAATAGAGTCAGTGATTTCCAATGTGTATCTGCAGTGTGAGGAGCCCAGATGGAGACAGAGAGTAGGGAGAGAGAGCACAATGCCAGAGTGGACAGCTTGATGGTAACAAAGCCGAGGTGGATGGTGATGCAGTAGATCCGCTTGCGCTGAAACAGTCTCTTTGTCTCACAGGCACAGCACCTACAAAAGCACACAAACACACTCACACACACACACACACACACTTAAACTTCAGGGCATGATAATAGGCTATGCGGCCACAGGGTTTTATTAAATGAATAGATTGTGCGGCGCAGAAACGTTCACGGGACAGTTGTGCCAGGAGGCAGCGGAGGTGGTAGTTCCGGCGTTGGCCACAGGGGGGCTCATACTGCAGCACTCTGAGAAGGAGTATGGAGAGGGAAAGAAAGGGTCCGCATAGTGTCGATCAGATGACCTCGCTGCTGCAGTTAATGTTCTCTGGCGCTCAGACACAAGGCTAAAGCGCTGCCTTCTGCTGTGGGGCTGCTGTTGTACAAGCTATTGTGATGGAAGAGGTGTTTTTTGCCAAAGGGGTGTGTGTGAGAAAGGGGTAGTGAGATTAGTGGGGGGGTAGTAAAAAGGGGAAAGAGGAAGAATGAGGAAGGCGTATGTTGCTAAAGTTGGACTCGATGTCTTTTATCAAATCTTTCTATTAAACTCCGTTTTCCAGCATTCTTCATCGTTTTCTTCCTCTCTTTGTCCCAATCTTTTGCCCTCCGCATCTCAATTCACCCCCCCTTTCCCAGTTTTCTCAATTCTACTGCCGCACTTGCCCCCCTTTTCCAGTACCTCATGCCCCTTTCCCTCCCTCTTTTTCTCTCTCCGTTCTCTTCCCCTGTTCTTTCTCTCTCTCTGCAGTGCAGCACAGTGATTATCATTCCTCTCACAGAGTCAGGCCTGATAGTCAGATACTGCTGAGCACCCTTCTACATCACCTGCTTCTAGAGGGAGCAGTGTAGATGGAGTGACTGAGACACGGGGGGGGGGGAGAAAAAGAAAGCGGAGAAAGAGGAAATGAGAGGAAAGTGAACAAAGAGGAAGAGAGGAGCAGAGATGCAGGGCAAAATATGTGTGTGTGTGGGGGGGGGGGGTGCAGGCAGAGGGGAGGACTGCTCTTACTGCAGAGGTGGTCCCACTGCAACATGCTGCTGCATAGTTATGAATGTGGGAGTGTGTTTAGGCGCACCTGCAAGTGTGTGTGGAAGCAAGTAGGTGTGCCTAATGTGTGCGTTTATGGTATCTGCATGGAGGATGTGTGTCTGTGTGTGTGTGTGTGTGTGTGTGTCTGTGTGTGTGTGTGTGTGTGTGTGTGTATGTGTGTGTGTTGTGGCAATAAGTCGCCTCCAACATCTGTGAGTCAGACTAACAGACCAAATGCTGCTCATATTGCTTCATCCATCCAAGAGCCGAGTTACAGATTGCTGCAGACCAGACTCTGCATTCTGTAAATACCACCCGGGCTCACGGTCCAACAGAAGTCTTTGTCCTGTACCTTTTTTTTTTTATAACGACTGGGGTCAAATAAGCTGTGTGTCTGGCCCTTTGATTTTTTTTTTTTTGTGTGTTTTTATGAGCTTCACTCTGCCACAAAGGCTAGTCAGAGGATTCTCTGATCTGTGGTTTTGTTGTGCCACAGCAATGTGTAAAAGTGTGGACACCCCTAGTCTGATTTCTGTTTTCTTACGAGGACTCCAAAGGGGGTTTAGCTTATTTTATTTTATTAATTCTGCAAAAATACAGTTTCAAAATGACAAAGGAGAGTTTAGTCAGCCTGAAACAGTCCCAATCACCAAATGCCACTTTTTGTTTGAATCTTTTTTTCTTGTTTTGAGCGAGTTTTGCTCATTAGTCTCCATATTTCAGTGAGGTTCTTTGGCTATTGTGTGTGAACTGCTCCTCTGAGACGTGTCCACAGATTTTTGGTGATGTTTAGTTGGAAGAACTTGAAGAATCACGATTCAACATTTTGTCTGTCCCACTAAACGGTAGTAAAAAGTTGATTTTTACAAATGAAGCAGTTCCTTTTTAAAGATTTGTAGGAACTTCAGACTTTACAGTGGAGTGGTTAACACCTGGTAGCAAGAAAGTCATAAGTTTGACTCCTATGTGGAGTTTGTATGTTTTCCCCTATGCAGATATGGGTATTCTCCAGGAACTTTAGTTTCTTTCCACAGTCCAAAAGCATGCATGTTAGCTTAAATGGCAACTAAATTGTCACCAGGTTTGTGTGTGTGATGAACTGGCAGCCCAACCTAGGAGTGCCCTGCTTTTCACTCACTGACTGCTGGTTATAGCACCAGCGCTGATGGGTTGAATAGTAATAAAAAAGAGGACTCTGTGTGTGCTGCTGTATGTTAAGCTGTAGAATAATCTGTCACTGGATAATTACAGTGTGCAGCACAAAAACACAATGCACCCAGCATTAAGTTTGCCGTGTTTTAATGAGTGGGGAGGATAATGTTGGCTTTTTTTAAGGAGCTTCAAATGTTACAAGGGTAATTTTAGAGCATACAGTGTGTATGTTAGTGCCTTTATTGTGAAAGGCTGGAAAGAAGTTGTTTCAGTTCTGCTGTAACTGACATCATATAATACAGCCTATGGGCCAGACCAGTTCAAAAAAACATTTGTTAATATTTTAGATGTGATGCAAAATAACACTTCTAACCCCTTGGCTACAATAATGATAGTCTAAGAAATGTTACAAGCTGGTAACAAGTTGTCCAGACAAAGCAGACAATTCCAAAAACATCCTATCAACAAAAAAAAAAAACTTATATTGGATTAATTGGAACGTAGCAAGTAGCTGGCAGTCACTCAGATAACACAGTAGATTTTAAATGGACTCCCTTTCTGATCGTTTTGCATGTAGAGAATCCCATCTTTAAATTGCCTCCCCTCAGCAGCTCAGTTTATTAAAATCCAAAATACCACCACACTTCAGACTTGGTGCTCTTCAGAGGCTGAAAAATCCCCGGTGCACTTTAATTGCCTTCCTCTTGCATCTGGGAAGCTGCATCTGTACGACAATCACAAGCTTACCCGGAGTTTTTTTTAATAGCTCGGTAATCAAATTTCCTTCTAATGGAAATTTAATTTTAAAACAATTTTACCATGGTAATCACGAAAACCTGTAACTGTGTCATCTCAGTGGATTTTGAGGTGTGTTTGTCCTGGAGTCTAAGTTTTATTTTCTTAACATTTTTATGAACCTAATTCCATTTTTACTCTACAAAGAAAAAGGCTGTATCAGCAACCTGGCCGACTTTTAAAAGGTGATTTTCTATAGCGATAACTGGTAACAAGACATTCATGTTAACTAGCAAAAGTTAATTTAGACCTTGGTACAACATACCTAAGTAGTCTTAACACACACTGTATATCTTTTGCCAAGCTCTAAATTATTTGAATCAAGATTTTAGGCTTAAGTTTAATCAACTTTTAACAAAAACAGAAAAGTTGGTACATGGTGAGACTTTTAAATTCCACTGTTTTCAACTTGAGATTGTCCTGATGCACCTCAGTAATCCAGGTATAATAATAATAATAATAATAATAATAATAATAATAATAATAATAATAATAATAATAATAATAATAATAATAATAAGTATGTCCTCTGGATGGGTTCTTCTTTAGTGAAACGTTTCGTCTCTCGCCAAAGAGACTTCTTCAGTCTGATGAAGTTTCAGGTGAACTCAGCCTTATAAGCACTGCCTCCACATGGACAAACAGGTTAGTCACATGCAAAAGAGGGCCAACGCCTAACAATAGGCTTGATTAGCTCTATTTAGTCACCCTCTATGAACAATAGAGCTAATCAAGCCTATCGTTAAGCGATGGCCCTCTTTTGCATGTGACTAACCTGTTTTTCCATGTGGAGGCAGTACTTATAAGGCTGACTTCACCTGAAACTCATCAGACTGAAGAAGTCTCTTTGGCGAGAGACAAAACTTTTCACTAAAGAAGAACCCATCCAGAGGACCTACTTATTTTTTTTCTTTTTGACATCTTGAGATTGTTTCTGTATCTCACAGATCAACTCAGCTGACTCACTGTAAAGCTGCCATTATGCCAGCGCCTGACTTATGGCACGAGTGAGTTGTGAACTGTGCCATCAAGAGAGTGGAGTTGCCTTTTTAAGCGTTTCAAACATGCAAGACTCGCTGCAGTCCATGCCTTAAAAAGGCTGTTTGTTCACATCAAGGTGGCAGAACTTAGTAGGACCAGCCTACAGAGAAGTCGGTCCCAGTACAACTCCAGTTTCTGTATTCTAGTCGAAGGTCTCCGTATATACAGTCTATGGGCACAGGATGAAGAGTTGTGCGCACAAAGTACCTTTGTAATGCAAAAGTGTAACTTGCAAGTTTAATCCTATTTGATGTTTATGTAACGTCTGCAGTAGCTGTACCTTCTTGGATGCCTGGAGAAACAAACCTGCTAGAAGATTTTGCAATTTGTGCAATGGAGGACAAGTTCGAAAAATCGGGATGTGCATGATGGCTTTAACAACACTAAACCTCTTCACTCACACAACTGGTCCCGTAACGTCAGTTTCGCCATGAGGCCAAGAATTCTTTTTAACCTAGCCTCAAGTAACTTGTTTCAGTCACTTTATTACATATATACATATACTGATAGAGAGGAACGTTGGTTTGAGAGAGGAGTAAAGGAAGCCATCTTTGTGAAGAAAAACCATCCACCATTAAACAGAGGTGGAGGCCTTTGTGTCCAGTTGTCTTCCTCCTACAATGCTGTCGTAGCAAGTATGACTCAGCCCCCTTTGAGCAAAAGATGTGAATCAGGGCCCCAACGATACCCAACACAGGATAAAAAGACAAAAACAAGGGGACATCGAGCCCCGCTTGCACTCATTACATACACATAACACGACACCTAAGAACAACAGCATTCAAACCAATAACTCAGGTGATGGGGCACGACCCTCTAAGAACAATAGAGCTAATCAAGCCTATTGTTAGGCAATGGCCCTCTTTTGCATGTGACTAACCTGTTTGTCCTCCATGTGGAGGCAGTGCTTATAAGGCTGAGTTCACCTGAAACTCATCAGACTGAAGAAGTCTCTTGGAGNGCTGAGTTCACCTGAAACTCATCAGACTGAAGAAGTCTCTTGGAGGAGAGACGAAACGTTTAACTAAAGAAGAACCCATCCAGAGGACCTACTTATCTTTTCTTTTTGATTTTTTTCTACCTGGATTACTGAGATGCATCAGGACACTTTATTACAGCTCGTGTGACTGGAACAGAGTTCAAATAAGCTCTGCACCTAAAAAAATAATAGTTTATATACAGTATGTCCTTGTAAAATAAATTGTAATCCATCAGTCCCGCTTTTCTGCGAAATTATTTTTATTTCACAGGTTTTTCTTTTTCCGCTTTCAGCGTGAGGCCTAACAAGTGACAGCAAAAGGGTTTTTTTTTTAATGATTTTCTCACATTTATCAGCAAATGTAACATAACAGCTGGGGAATCTGGCCTGTTGACTCAATCACATAGTCAAAGTTCTTTTTCTTTTTTTCTTTGTTTTTCATCTTTTTTTTCCCCTGGTTTCACTGGGCTGGTGATTAAATAGAAAACACACAACCAAGAACTTTGTTGATCTCTTTGTGTCGATGAGTTTTTAAACACCCGAGATATCCATGCAGTTTCTCATCGCTAAATTTCACACTCGAGGCACTCGTGAGAAAATCCCAGAGGAAGGAAGTGAGACACCTGGAATGGCAAAGAGAATCTAAGTGGCAATTAAAATTGTAGAAAACAACAGCGCGGAGTGGTGGAGGAAAGAAAAATTAGAGGCGTGTGGTGTGGATAGATAGTGAAAATGTGCCTTCAACTAAAAGCAGCTTTATTTACCACTTGAATCACAAAAAGGTGACAAAATTGCAACTTTTAACGAGTCTGTGCAAACTTTCTTGATTAATTTTTCGAATTCTTCTGTGCCCGTTGATGCTCTGCCTGCTTGCTCATTCCAGCATTCGCTCGACCCCTAAAGTAGGGGCACATTTTCCCGTTCACATTTGCCATCTACGATAACAGAACATGATCTCTGAGCGGAGGCAGAACAAGAGAGTCGAAGCAAAGGTCAGCTCGTCTGATCAGCATTCCAGATATGAACTCTGGACTATGTCCATGTGGTGTCAACACAAACAGATTTGTTTTCATTGTGTGCTCTGGTAGCACAACGCTGTATCGCCTTTCCAATTTTTGCACAGCTATAGCTGCAACATGCTTGTATTTTATCCTCTCAGCTAAATAAGTCATTGCATTAGTATAAACAGGATGTTAGAACGCTGTTTAAGTAGTTACATTGATCTGGCTGTTCAAACGGTTCCTTCAGTTTTTATTCATTGTGTTCATCTGATGGGGTTACCGGGTTATTCTGCCCACCATAACTGCTAAAGCTCTTAAATAACTTCATCAATCAGGCCTTTAGTTGAAACTTCCGTGAATCAGCGAGGGTCACACGGAACAGTTTCTGGCAGACAACAAGACAAACCAGAAAAAAAAATGGTTGGCATCAAATTTTATGTCTCATCAAGCTTAAATCAGCAGTCAAGGACATTTGGCAGAAATATAACAAAGCTAAGCCCCTCAGTCGACGCTGGGAAAATTTGAGATGTCTGGAGGGAGCCATTACAAAGAGGATCTCACATGTGTGGGTGATTTATGTCGGGCTCACTGAATTGTCAACACAAAAACACAACCATCGCTGCGGAAAATTGCCTCTTTACCTCAAAGTTGTTTTCATTAATTACACAACAAAAAGATCAAACATGTTGCAATGTATAATTTAAAGAATAGAATATTATCACTGCATCAGTTGTGATACTAATCAACTCATTATCTATACCTTATTTTTTTATGTATCAGTAACTCATCGCATCAAACCAAGGATAAACTCGCAAGGTTATTGATTGCATTGGTTGAAAAAATGAGATGATTGCATTTTGTCAAAATATGAATAAATGCTTTATTTTTAGGTCCCTTCAAATGTATGAAATATATTCATAAAGAAACTTTTCTGAGCAGTTTCAACAACTCACCATAATAATTAGCAGAAAAGCCATGCATTTCCTGGGGTCTTTCTGATTAACAAGACAAAGAGATGATGCAGATATCAAAGCTTAAAAAGTCTAAAATCTGAAAACATGTTTTGTTTAGTTTGACCAAATATTTCTGACAAGGTTCCTGCGGTTTCCATTTTGAAATTTCAGATTTTTCCGAGACAAAACTTCAGATCTTTGTGAGTATTTTATTTATTTATTTATTTTAGCTTTTATGTTTATATTGAAATGCTTGTAAATTTACAATGAATGCTCCAAAGCCCCATAAAAACCCAAGAGGCACACTAAAGTCAGCCATCAGGGAACAACATGTCAAGAAAAATAAAATGTTTAAAATTTTCCTAATTAATTTATGGCCTGAATACAAGATCCAAATCTTTTGCATTCTAAAGTTATGTTAATTTAGTGAAATTGTATTCCAGTTTTTGTTAGTGAGTTTATTTTTGCTTTAGGGCTGAGCTTCCATGTTACTGAAAAATGACAGAGCGTTTATGTGACATATTGGGTTAAATTTCTATCCATGTTTAATTGTTTGGAAGCTAAAATCCATAACTTCTGTTTAAATATGCAACACTGTACTGATCTTTGCAAGTTTGTTTGAATACATGCCTAAGAATAAGAACTAAATAAAGAATATTACAAAAGTTCTTTGAATGGGTAGTTTTCCAGTCAGGAACATAATTAATTTTCATCAATCCTTGCTTTCAAATTGAAATTTATTTCCCATTTTAACAAAATATTTGAATTGTTGTTCTCGGTCTCAAAAATTTTGAAAAAAAATATGCTGGTGGAAGATTAATAATATATATTATCTTAATTATTTAAGTGCTGTAAATAACAGAGCTAAAGTTCTAAAGGGATTTTTTAAAGCTCTCACGTCTGAGCCACAGCAAGTGCAGTCTGATTTGAAGTTGTGGGTGGAAATAAAGATTTGGAGGTTGGGTAGTTTAACTCAGCGTTTCAAATGTAAAATCACATTAGGCTAGAAATTTTAATGACACACTCTAAAATACTTATTTTCTAACTCCAGGCAGCAGACAAAATGACAAGGTTGCATTATAATGGAGTTAAAAGATTTGGTAGCCACTTTTAGCACCTAAATAAATACTATCAAGCACTTTTTAAAGTGCCTGGTGTAACTTTTTTGTTTTGGAGCTTTTTGTACGAGTATTCTCACCCATCTTTGCTCTTACATTTCTAAAGAACAGGACCTGGGTGCTTCAGTCACTGAATCAACTTTTTTTCTATAGCACCTTTTAGTTAAATGCACTCCAAAGTGCTTTACTGTCAAGGAAAAGAAAAATAAATCATAGCTCTCCTCTATACAAGCCATGCCAAACATGATGATTGTGTAGAAAATGTTCATTAAAAACAAACATTTGCGCTTCCTCTTCGACACCATCGCTGCATTCTGACTTTAGCCTCCACCCAAGTGTGATGGGTTTGAAAGAATATAAGCAAGCCAGAAAAAAAAAATTCCCTCCCAAAAGCAAAATATTAAAGCAGTGCAGGCTGATCTTCATCCAACCACTGACACACTGTATTGGAGTTCAGCCACAGTGTCAGCCATAAATAAGCCATATCAGTCAAACTCCTACAAGATTCAGTGCAGAAAAACACATTTTTTTAGGAGTTCATGTGTTCTTAGTATTCTGAATGTGGAATGAAATAGGGTTATGGTTACAATGAAGGTCAAGGTGGCAGGTTAGGCCCAGAATATGCAGCCTGTTCTGGTTTTTCTGCATCTTATAGAAGTGTGTGAATGAATGCACATATTTGTTTCCACCTTGGATAATCTGACTGCAACTTGACCTCAGCCGGCATGCTTCCAAGTAGCATACTCGTTCAGATTGAGAACAGGAACCACAAGGTGTTACGAACCCGTACCAAACTAATAACTAATAAGATCAGCCATTACTTTGTGGCTCTTTTCCCAAATTGAGATGATGTCGAACATGAGAATGAGCCGAGATCCAAAAGGGAAATGTGGCTTATGTCCTACAATCATATTTGTAGTTTTGGTTTATGCATAAGCCACATCCTGTCAATTCATTATGCAGACCCGCATGAAGCAGGGCACAGACAAACAACCAGACACTCAAGCCCAAATAAGCCCAAACACACACACTACAAGATGTGCAGATGCACACACACACACACACACACACTCAATATGCAGACACATGTAAGGAGAAGAGAGAGAGACTGTTAATTAACTAGAGCTCGTTAATTCTCTTTGAACCGACAGCGAGGAGGTTTACACACTAATTACCTTGATGACTGAGCCAACCTGTGCGTGCGCGCACATATGCCCGTCTTCACACTACAAACACAGGCGCTCTCGCAGGCTGACATAGCACGTCTTGCAGGATTTTAGACTTTCACACTCATACGACAGTCATAAAACACAAACATAGAGGTGTGAAGTCTCACTCATACGCACAAACCTATGAACACGCTCACGTGTGCTGCCACAAACTCTCTTACCCTGAAATGAATTTTATATTAGGAACTTTTTTTTCCCCTCCTCGTCTTTTTTGCTTCAGAGCAACTAGATTCAGATGGTTAGGTTTATTCTTAGCTCGGCTCCATCTTTCATCTGTTTGATTTACACCGATTTAGAGAAAGTAGCTTTGCAAAAAAGAACAGTTTATACAATGTAGTTGCTTTACATGTACACACACACAAAACACACAATCATTCAAACACACTGGTATGGTATCGTGCCGTGAAGATGAGTGAGGCTCTCATGTCAGGATTGAACCGTAATGGTCTGTGTTAAATTAAGATGAAGGTTTTTTTATGTCCTTCGTCAAACCCAATTAATATTCCATCAAGGATGAATTCATAGTCCATGCAGGACCTTAGCTAACTGTATGTGTGTGTGTGTGTGTGTGTGTGTGTGTGTGTGTGTGTGTGTGTGTGTG
>NW_013952501.1:1055009-1060227 GCF_001266775.1 Austrofundulus limnaeus | reverse complement strand
GTGTGTGTGTGTGTGTGTGTGTGTGTGTGTGTTTCTATGATAGATGAGCGCTAACATTTAGTAGCTGTTTGGAATTTTCAGCACAGAAGCCAAATATTCTTCAAGAAAATGTTTGAAATAATCAAGTTTTTATTTATACAAAGCTAAAACATTAAGATATAGTTTTAATAAAACACCTAAGTTATTGAAAATATATTTTTTAAAAAACTATGTTGACAGAGATAGATTTGAATGGCTGCTGAATCGCAGGCTAAAACCCGATATGTGGCAGCGGCAGTCAGAAGAAGCCGGAGGGACCGAGGCGGAACATGTTGAGTGGACGCTCGGTCGAAAGTAACGACTGAAAGTAGCCAAAATTGGGTGTTTGGCAACAGAAAAGAGGTTTGTCAATGAGTGTGAGACTTTGAAATCCAGAGGAAGATATGGAGGGGGGTAAAAAAGATAAGGGAGGAAAAGGGGTTAAGGCTGATGGTGGAGTTATGGGTCAATAAAGCCTGCTGTGGGGGGGAAGTGGAGAGGGACGCCTAACGAGGTCAAGGACTTAACATCGATCGCCACATCATAAAGCTGACTGGAAAGCAGAAGAAGAGTTGGAGGAAGTCAGCCGGAGGAGCGTGCTAAAGGCAGAGAGTTATGGCTGTAAAAGGCAGAGTCAACTTTCCGGCCAGCTGAAAAGAAAAGAAGCGCAAATACAAAATAAAATGATGACGATGGAGGGAGAGGAAGCAGCGATGACCAGAACAGGGGAAATTGAATTAGATGGCCTCGTGGCTGAGCAGATGATTTCTGTCATAAAACACAGAGAGAGAACAAGCACCGCTGTGCTGCTGTAACTGGTAACATAATCCTCTTTGGATCAAGGCCCGTCCTGTGGTGCCGACTGGCTCTCTGTATCCAGACAGCAGTTTGTGGTTCTTGTGTATTGTATTGCACTCAAGTCATGCAACTAAACCTCCAATTTACAGCTGAAGGAATTCTTTGCCTGCCAAAGTTTTGAACAAAGCTCGTGTCTCTCAGAGTTTGTGTTGAGGGTTGACTCATCTACTGTCACTACAGCTCAGTATCTGTAAAATAAACCGTTATAGAGTTAAAGCTGCATGTGTGTACTTACACACCTACCTTGTCAATACCAGTAGTTTTTTCAGGCACCAAAAACTGGTCCTAATATGATGGAACTCCATTTTTAGGTTGGGGGTTAGGTTTAGGACTAAGATGTGAATTGAGTTTAGGTTAGGTTTAGGGTAAGGGGAGGGTTTGGTTGATTGTTTGTAGGCTGGTGTTTGGTGGATTGATTTAAATATGTGTAATTTTGGAAATACTGGAAATTAATGAACGGTCCTAATAAGGTTATAAATACAAACTTGTGCGTGTGTGTACATGTTGATCAGCTGTGTTGGGTTTTTGGAATTTGACTGACTCCAAAATAGCCTGGTAAAAACCAGACCCTTGTCCTTCGCTTTGCTTTGTACAAGGGTCTGGACTCTCGGCTATAGAGAAGCGATTCTTGCTGGAGGCATGGCCTCTGCTGAAGTTTAAAATGTTTGGCTCGGTTGGTATGTGTATGCCATCTCCACTGTGAAGGAGGCTAAGCTAAGAAGCTAACCGGAAATTGCGTGCGTTGTAAACAACCCTACTGAGAGGAGAGAAGTACCGAGCCAAACGAGACGACTGTAAATGAGAGCTGCTGCTTTGTCAGACAAGTTTACTTTAATTTGGAAGCCTTATCAACACAGACTGGCTTCATTCACTTCCTCCACTGCCATGGCTAAACTCACAAGCCGACACTGCGCAGAAAATCAAAGTTGTCGTTCAAAACTCCGCCTTCTGTTCTCTGAACAAACAAAATTCTCTTGAAGAAATCCTTGTCTACGGGAGAAATCCCAGACAAAGCAGAGAAGGGAAACTAGAACTGGTCGGAACTGAGTAGGAAGGCAAGGGCCAGGCTAACTCCAAAAGTAAATCAGCTGTAAACTTAACACAATATCTTAGGAAATTTGTGTTTGTTTGATTGTTTATTTGACGTAGCAGTCCATCTTACTTCTTCTAATAAATCCTTTAATATGATCTATAATACTCTAGATGTGGATAAGATTTTTTTTTGTTTGAGTTAGAAACTATGAACTGTATAAATGGTCAACTTTGCAAATTAAGTATCATTTCACTGCTGTGCTAAATACAGAGCTTTTTAAGGTTAGGTTGAATATTTTAGGTGTTTTGATTTTGTTGCTGTTCTTTAGAGCAGTTTTTTTAACATTGTCATTTTTCTTGAAATCATTTCATATTATAGTAATGTTGGACTAATAAATGAAACACTGATCTCTCTATCAATTCTGTCTTTTTCTTGCAAAAGATGGAAAGCTATGTGTTGAGATGTATTTCTCTCATCTCTTCAGGCGTATGTATTCTTTTGTGATTAGAAGTAGTTCTAAATTTACATCATTATCATCCTGAAAACATCCTTTTATGATCACAGAAACGCGGAGATGTCATTGCTCTGTGATTCCAAGAAAATGGTTTTGACAGCCTTTGAAAGTCGAGAAATGCTGAAATTATTTGTCTTGACATATCTGACGTGGGAACGCTAATTTATTGTGATGTGATTACGTATTTGTGAAACTTATTTCGAGAAAATAAAAATGATTTTGCTGTTCTCATTGGACTTTAGACTCCGAGTTATATTTCCATCTGCCCTCATTTGCACAAGGTAAAAAGAGGTTGCACTGCTCAACCTTAGGGACTGCTCTAAAATTACAATTTGATATAAGAAACTGCAGTTTTATATTTGAATCTTATATTGCTTGCTCTTTCTTTTTTTGTACTCAGAATCCTTGCTGTCTGATTTCCCTTAAATCTAAATGTTCAGCAGTGACAGAAGAAATTAGTGCTCCATTAATTTCCTCCTTCTGCTTAATTAATTTTGCTGTGTTGTTCTCTTCTCTTGTCATGCATATTTAGTATACAAACTGTTCAAATGTTTTCCTTTTTTTCTTAAATTCTTAGCTGAAAAAAGAAGAATTGCTACAGTTTAGGCTTTCATACGAAACGTCCATCAGCTTCCCTGCAGATTATCCAGGGGTGACATTCCGAGCTGAAGTTTTTCCGCCCTAATCTCCTTCTTCTCCCCGTCGCCTTCACTCTCTCTCTCTCTATACGCCACATGTTTCAAAGTAGATCTAGATTTAAAGGGGTTGTAATTTTGTAAGCAGATAAGTGAGTGGGAGCAGATAGGACGAGTGTCATATGGAAACAGGCTTCCTGGTGCAAAGTGATCCCTTCGGGCCACGGAAAGTCATTTAAATATCTCAGTTTTTTTTCCCAGCGTGAACTAATAGTCTTATTTTCCATTTACAGTCAAAGCTGATCTCCCATCAAGTCCAGAGTGATATACTGTATGTGTGAGCATAACAGTGTGTGTGTGACGATGTTTGCATGAATGGCATGTTGGACATTTTTACTTGAACCCACTTCTACTGAAAATTGCTTCATTTGTGTAAATTGATGATTCTGTAAGTGTTGTAAGGTTTTTTTGTTTTTTGTTTTTCATAGACACTTTTGAGCAAACAACTGAAGATATGCATGATTTTGTTTTTATCTAGAGCTCATTGGATAGTAAAAAAAATTAATGTAAAGCTTATGTTACAACCATATGTTAATCATTGAGTTGTTTAGGTAAAACTGGGTAAAATTATTATTTTTCCTAAATAGTGCAGATTTATTAACAGATATATGTTTTTTAAGACACTCAGGAATTTATTTGATACTTGGCTGATATCTGTTCATTTCAATGGAACAAAAAGTTGGTGTTTTTGAGATTAGACTTTGTTTTACCCAGATACTACCACTGGGCACCAGTCCAGATGAGAAGTGAATGCAGGCTGAAGGTTTGTAAACACCAGACATGTCCGGCAGCATTACTCTAAACTGGGATTAAAAGACAACTGAAAACTTTGAAAGGCTGCTGTGATTGGTTGATGACTATTACCCTGCAATGAAGCAGCTAAACCCATAATCAAGACGAACACGATCAGATAATCTCAATATATCTTTGCGGACCCCGCCCAGCAGCCTAATCCCCAGATTTAGAACCTCAGATTAGGAATCCTAGATGATGAATCCCATATTGTGTTTGTGTGTTTCCTGCAGGGGACCCTTCGCCGGGTGACCTTCTCGGTTGTGAGCCAACCCCAGGACGGCGGTTGCTATGACAGCGGCCTGGAAGATTCGGAGACACCAAGCAGCAAGAGTTCATCTGGGCCACGGCTTGGAGCCCTGCCACTTCCCGAAGAAGGTTACGAGCGAACCACGCCAGAGGGCAGCGTGGGGGAAGAGGAGCACGTAGAGAATGGTACACCAACCGTACGGAACATAATCAAGTATTCCAACCCATTCTCACTCCCAAGTCGTCACATACTGACCCTTTTCCAAGGTTCCCTCTGCGTCCGATTTTGACGCGTCGGGTACCCCCTTAGTGTCAGTTATTGATGAGATGGGGCGGAATCCATGGTCAAAATTCCTTGTGTGTGTCAACATTCTTGGCCAATAAAGCTGATTTTGATTCTGATAATTTCAGAAAATGTAGAAAATGTACAAAAACTAACTGTCCCAAAGCCTGAAATTACCTTTATTCACTCTAGTCATCCTGTCCCTGACCCTTGTACCTAAAATTAACCATCAACCCTGATCCCTAAAATTAACCATTTTTAGAAAGTGTAGGAAATTCACATCAACTATGTGTTCCAAAGCCTAAAATGACCTGATATTTGCCCTGGACATCCTATCCCTGACCCCATTACCTAAAATTAACCATTAACCCTGATCCCTAATATTAATCACGGACCTCAACTCAAAGACCCCTATATTTTGCGTCCCAACGCATCAAATCCAGATGCCGAGGGAACCCTGAAATGCCTGGTGAGTCAAAAACTGATGCGACTGGTGTACCCGACGCGTCAAAACAAGACGCAGAGGAAACCTTGGAAAAGCGTCAATATGTGACGTGTCGGGAATGAGAATGTGTTAGAGTATTCAGCCAATGCACTTAATTGAACTTCAGAAACCGCCAAATATATTCACTAAAGTATTTCCCTTCTCCAGACTTTATGTACTTCATACTGTGAAAGCCTGAAGGAAGTTTTGATTTGACACATTCTTGTTGTGTTTCTCTCTCTCTCTCTCTCTCTCTCTCTCTCTCTCTCTCTCTCTCTCTCTCTCTCTCTCT
>NW_013952501.1:1025018-1054962 GCF_001266775.1 Austrofundulus limnaeus | reverse complement strand
CACACACTCACACACACACACACACACACACACACACACACACACACTCGGAAACATAGCGGTAAAAGACTCTTTGGAACCTTGACTTGCTGTCAAGGTCTCAGGAGTTTTTTTATTCTTCTCTCGTGATGGAAATGTATTTTACACTATAAAGCAGCTGTCCTTTGTGTCTTTGCATGCACTGCTCAAAGTGTATTTGCGCACAAGGCCTCCACGTATTATGCCAGCAGATTTTTTTTTCTTTTTTCCGAACAGTTAATGTGCGAGAGAACCCTGCGCCAGAGTCGCAGCCATGGCCTTAAGCCTCCCTGTCAATGACAAAAATTCTTTTTGTTCCTCTCTTCGCCACATACGGCCGAACAAGCGTCAGAACAGCGGCAGCTCACCAAGGTCACCATGTCCATGGAAACTGACTGCTTCTGGGGTGCTCGGTGTGCTCCCAGCAAAATGATCTTTTTTTTTGTTAGTAGTATTAGTATTTTTTTATCAGTGTGAGAAAGCATTGGAAATTTTTGGAGTCTAATAAGTTTTTGTCACGGTCTAATGAAAGGAGGATTTGACCAAAGAATTTGTTGGCCGACTATAATTATTACTTATAATAATGTGCTTGTTAGGGGTGTTGAATTTACTGATACTTTAAATGCCGGTTTACAAATTCAACAAAAAAAACTCTCAGGATGGAACACACAAAATATTTTTTATATTAGGTTTAAGTAAGTTTGAAGAGAAGAAAAAGAAAAGAAAAATTCTAATTGGGTTTATTATTATGTGAAAAATAGTCCCATTTTCTGCAGGGAGCAAAAAGGAGGGGGTGGTAATATTAAATTGCATTATATATGTATATTCAGGTATGTTCCAAATATAGATGCAGCCAATTTTAAACAAGTAGAAGTTGCTGTAAAACATAACTTTAGTGACTTAAATGAGTGTAGCAGCCCATTAGCAGACTGAATGTGATTCAGATGGGAAACACAGGGACTTTCTGGTTTTTATATAACAATGTGCCACATAAAGGCACCTTTAAATACATAGAAATAAAGAGGAAAATACAACTGAAATAGCCATCCAGGGCAAAAGTTTGCACTTTGACAAATTTATCAAATCCTAGCTTAATAAATCTTTTCCTTAAAGGCCCGGTCGGTGGTCTGGTGATTTGTTAAAATTAGTGGCATGCCACCAGCAGCTCATCGTTTGGTGTAGATGTGCCAAACCAGCCACTAAATCTGGGCCGTGAAAATGCGTTGGCATATAGTCGTACAACAAAGAAACAGAGCAAAGGTTTTTGCTGACTGCAGATTGTTGCATGTAGCTCTGACACAACTGTTTTCATAACTCTGATGTGCTCCATGTGCTTTGCACCTTAGAGGACCTTCTACAAGCACAAAGTTATTTAAAAAAAACATAACATTATTGATTTTAGGAGTGAACCATGACAGCTTCATTATATAGTTTGCAGGGAACGTCATATTTACTTTGTCTCTGATTTTTGTTATTTTTGTCTCAGTGTAGCAGCCTCTCAGTCTGGAGCTGATTGGTTTAAATAAGCGCAGCCTTTCACCTCTGCAGGAAATCTGCATTCAGTCACCGGCATCCTCGCTAACCTTCTCAATGAGCTCTCATGGGACGAAGCAAATATTTCAAACATATGATCTTCACCTTGCACATAAAGAAATATGTATTTAAACTGGTGATAATTACATTCCCCGTGGCACTGCTGGTTGTTTGGGTTGACCTCACCTTTAAACCTTTCGTGTAACGCTGAGCACAGCTTGGTGTTTCACTGTCCTTTCCACATCAGCAAATTTCATTTTGCTCCAACATCATTTTCTTTTTTTTTATTTTTATTTTTATTTTTTTGCTTTTCATGTTCTCTTCGAGATCCCATTGATTTTGTATTTTTTTAGTTTTAATCTGTTTTTCTTCTCTGTACAATATTTAGCTTAGCTGCGGTTTTTATTTGCGTTTTTTTTCTCATGGGGCAGTTTTTATTACATAACTCTAGTCTGGCACTTTTTTTAGTTTCTCTGTGAGTCCCTACATCTGTAACGAAAAAAAATTCAAACAAAAAACAAATTGTACTCTTTCCCTGTATGCAGACGCCAGACAGCTGCCAGATGTGGCTCTGACAGGAAAGTGCACCAGGGAGTGTGATGAGTTCGGCCACTCGGACACGTGCTGGATGCCGGTCCGCGCCTCGCCGCGCCAGCGCCACGGTAGCGACCCTCCCCGACTGTCAACGTTCGCCCCGGGGGACGACAACAACAACCTGCGCGGCAACGACCGTGAGAGCGACAGCGAGAGCGCTGGCAGCGCGGGGAGCTCCGAACCAGGAGTGGTGGTCAGCGCAGAAGGTCAGAGGTTGCCCTTAGCCAACGGCGACCCTCTCGGCACCCTGGGTCGGGGAGACCGCAACAGGAACATGGGCGATCACAACCGCAACCTTCTAAACCGCAAAATGACTTCCACTTCCTACGACACGTTCAGCGGCGCCAGCCTCGGGCGGCGCCAGCCAGAGGAGGAGGGAGGAGAGGGCCAGAACCCACCGGAGGTCATACCGTTGGCACGAACGGGAGGGGACTACAAGACGACTTCCTGTCTCACGCTGTCACGCCGTGAGGTCTACCTGTGACGCCCTCTCGGTGGAGCAATCCACCACCGCCATCGTCATAATCATCTCCTCCCTTTGTTGGAAAAAGAAATTGTACCAGCAAGCCATCAGTGTGGTGAAACCTTTAATCCGTGAGGATGTGAAAACGTCAAAAGGGATGCTTTTTCAAAGCTTTCATCTAACTGTAACTTTCAAAATCAGACTAATATTTAGCTTATAAGTACTTAAACTTATAAGAACTCATCAATCAGCTCTTCTGACTGAAAGTGCTTTCTGAAAACTGTTTTTAACCGCCTCTGAAAGCTACCTACAAGCAAAGACGGTGTGTCCACATGGAGGAGAACACTCTTTTCTTCTTCTTCTTTTTTAAAAATC
This sequence comes from Austrofundulus limnaeus, assembly GCF_001266775.1. Lineage (NCBI taxonomy): Eukaryota > Metazoa > Chordata > Actinopteri > Cyprinodontiformes > Rivulidae > Austrofundulus > Austrofundulus limnaeus. Next base: position 1,051,979 of record NW_013952501.1, on the reverse strand, counting down.
AAATCCAATGCATGCCTGACCCTTTGACCATAGAGCTATTTATGCGAAGAAGACTGTGTGCATTCTGAGGCTCTGGGTGCATTTAAAAAAAATGAAGCCAGAATGGGATTTCTCTGATGAAGCATCTGCAAAGAAAAGACTGCTGAGGTTTCATCCTGTCGAAAACGAGCAAAAAAAAAAAAAAAAAAAAAAAAAAATGGGGCAGATCAGTTTGGATCTAATTCAAACTTTTTAAATTAATCGTATCATAGTAAAGGTGGGGGGAAATAACCAGCTCAGTAAGAATCATTTATCATAAACAAAGTGTGACGAATAAAGCACCTAAACCAGAAGAAACAGTGTTAGAAGAAAGACTTAAGATATTTACGATAAAGGTTCTCACCCGAGTGTCGCCGGTGCCAGAGGATTCAGCCTTGTGTGAAAATATTTGTTTCTAATTTTCCCTTCACATCTTGTTAGTATGTATATATCATATGTGTGTGTTTGATGAAGCAGCAGTGTTCTTGTTTTGCTGCTCTCTGCCATTTCAGAGTTCATTCCACATCTGATACGCCCACCCTATTCGATAAACACGCTCTCAGTGACACACATCCAAGCATGCAAACATATCCTGTGCATACACAAATATGGCCACAGTTTGTGTCATGAATCAGTGGCTGTGTGGAGTAAAGATCATTATAACCTGCTGTTGCCTTCATACAGGAAAAATCATGAACACACACAAGCACATTAACAAGTAACCAGAAACAAAAACACCTGTAAAGTACTGGGTTCATCTGTGTGTAGGGTTTTTCTTTTTTTTTCTCTTTAACATATTGCCTCATTAAACTAGCTGTAGCATTTTGCCTGCTCTTTCCTCAGCCCGTATTTTAGACATGAAACGTATTTAAATAATAACCCATCTCTTCGACTGACTGACTGATGCGTGAGGCGACATAAAAGAGAATTTTAATCTCATCCTCTGTAAGAATTAATAGAAACTGTCGGAGAAAGAGATGTTCTGCATACTGTAAGTATTTAAAAACCAAGTCTTTCGAATGTCTGTAAGAAACAAAAAAAAAAGCAAAAGAGACTGCATGATAGAACAATAATGCAAAGTTTTTTTTCTTTTTGTTTTTTAGACTTCATGTTTTTTCTCCCCCTAAAAAACACTATTTGGATACATGTGTGCTAACAGGGGAGGAACGGAGATAGCGATGGCGTAAGGGGATTTAACAGCAGTGGGTAAATGTTTGGGTCTTTCTCTCAGTTTATTTTTATTTCTTTTCAGCTCTGGAGTTAAAACATGCCACAGGCTGTAACTAAAAATAATAAATAGGAAAAAAAAATGGAAAAAAATAAAGCAGACTAGTGTAGCGGGAGCAGTAGAGGGAAGGGAAGGTACTGGTCCCCCACGTGGCGCTGACCTGAGCAAAGCCCCCCCGCACCGCCGTGCTGTACGGTGCAGATAACGGAACGCCTTCACGTTCGCCCTTCCCATCAGCCACCGCTTCCACACGACTCACGGAGCGAACGCACTCCGCTGTGTTGTGCCGAAACAGTGGGTGTGGATCTAGGCCGGCGCATCTTAACTCCCATCATCAGAGCGTGTGTGGCTCGGCGGTGCGATAGGGATAATAGGGTTAGGTCGACCCTGCGCTCTTAATGAGTTTCCTTTCTCCTTCTCTTCGCCAGTTCTCGGCCTGTTCTGATCTCATTAAAGTGCGGGTAGGCAAATGGAACACCACTGGAAACTGCCGGCACCTGTGTCTTCTATTTTCTCTGCCTGTTTTTTTTTTCTTTTTTTTGGTTGAGGGGATCAGACGAGGCTAAAGAGACATCCTCGTTAGGGGTGGTGAGACTAATGAGCAGCTCAGGTGTGCAGCAGTGTTTAACCTGCTCTTACTGCTGCTGCTTGACTGACAGATTAACATCCTGGAGGGGGGGGAGAGAAAGCAGTAATCATGACACCGCCTCACCGTTTGAGAGGGGGTAATTAGGATGAGAGATGCTCTGTTTGTGTAATTACACGCTGTAAACCTGTATATACTTTAAACTTTATTACTCTGTGAACAATCCTAAGCATTGAGCCCACTGATGTATTTAGTCCCTTTGCCTTCAGCATCTTCCTGTACATGGCTGTTCACTGAGCTCTGGTTTTGGTGGACTGGAAAGCTTTGGAATTCATCTGCTTCTCAAGGCTGAAAACTGTGGAAATTCCGAGGGACAGATTTTCTGCGAGGAACAAGTTTTTGTCTCAGAATCAAGGACAGAGACTCTCGACGCAGCCACCCCTTCCCTGCCTCTTCGTAACGGCACATATCTTTTCAAACTGCTGTTTTATTGCAGAACCCACAATGGCACCTTTCAAATCCCTCCAATTTGGATTCAAGGGAACTTACTGTACATAAATCTTTTTGGGTGCGACTGTTTAATTTTTAATTTTATTTTTTTATACTGCACGTTTAAACATGAATATCTTTTAGTTGACTGCAAAACAAAGAGAGGAAACGAACAGCATCAGCTCTTAGATGTATCACCCACTAACGGAGATGTTTTTAAAAAACAGAAAGAAAAAAAACAGACACTTCAGTGGACATTATGTACCTGCTGTTCTCCTCCTGTTATCCTCGCCTTGTACATATAAAACTACACTGTAGACAGACTACTGAAAACTGTAACAGATAATGGCATGCTTAAGGATCAAATCTGCACTTGAGTAAAAAAAGAGTAAAACTTGGAAAAAAAGGTTTTTATTTCCTTTTGTTTATTCCGGGGACTGGCTCAGTTTTTTGGGTTTCTTTTTTGGCTGCTCCCTTCCTGTAATTACACATTGAACGAATTGCATTTGCTTTCATGAGGATGGAGAGGAGTTACTGAATGGTTTGGTATGAAAATGAATCATGTAAAAGTTTGACTTTGGCATTAAAAACTTCAAACACTTTTGCCTGACTTCTTTCTCCATGCACATCATCCCTCCCTCCTTTATCTCTGCACACTTGACCCAAAATGGGTCAAGTTTCTCCTTAGGATTTCTGCCCAACTCCAGAGATCACGGGGTGAGAGGTGGGCTACATCCTGGACAGGACCCTAATCCATTTTAGGGGACAAGAACAATCATTCAACTACACATTCACAAAATGTACCAATTAACCTAACATACTTGGTCTCAGACTTGAGTAGCACAGGATCTCCCCAAATGAGTTTCAAACCCATGACCTTCCTGCAAAGCAGCAGCATAATTATACCAGTCTTCTACTGTTCCAATCCAATTCATGCTTTCTTTAAAGTGCCATATTTTCTTTTGAACTTGGCTCAGCCAAAGGGAAACAGGAAGTGGCATCAAAGGGGAAAGTAAACTCCTTGGTCTTTGTTTATTAAAGCAATGTTATCTGAACTCTGACTCGTCTTCATCTCTCTAAAAGTGACTCAAAATAATCTAAAGAAATATCAGATTCTTCTCTACAGGCTGTGATAGCCATTGTAGCCATGCTCTTTTCAAATTCCGACATTCCCCTTTGCCATCACTTCCTGTTACTTCACATGTAAATATCTCAGCAACCATTCATCTTAGTGGAATGAATTGTATTTGTTTTGCAATATATAGTATTATCAAGATTAACTTTCCAAAAATGTATTTATTTACTACAAAAGCTAGATGTCATGGGCACTATAAAGGAATGCATATCACCCACTTCCTTAGAGAAGGTTCATCATATTGAGAATTGAGTTATAGCTGTTTTAGTTAAATCTTGAAAAGAACATTATAGATGATTTCATGCTGTATAGCAGATGTTATGCTAAGGGTATGTGTTGAGAATGACTTTAGCTACTACTACGTCAAATTTTAGCTCAATATCGAAAAAAATGGACAAAGTTATAGCTATTTTTGTTTGCTAATATTGATTAGCTGTGGTGGATGACTTGCTTTAGATGGACTTCAAAAGTTCATCAGTGATTATTTTCTGGAAGCTTCATTTAAATTGGTCCAGTGGCTCATGAGATATTTTGCCAACAGACACAAACACAGAGACAAGGGCAAAAACAGGCCTGTCCATCTCTCAGCAGCAGGTGAGAAATATAACAGCTCAGTGTATCCTTTACATGTGCAGAGAGTGATCCGATTGAGACCATCAGAGGGGTTCTGAATCAAAGTTTTGGCCTGACATCTGTGACCATTTGATGAAAGAATGACAAGACCTTGTTTTTAATCTTGTTTAAAGTCAAAAATGGAAGAAAGTTTAACATCTGATCAGTTTTGAACTTTTTAAAAAAGAGGGGAAAAAATCCCTTTGAAGCATGACTCCTTATTTTACGTAGCTCTGTAATGTAATTTTGCAACAGAAATGACATAATCTGAGATAAAGCACCAAGATGCAGGTCTGTCCATCATCTTAATCTTTTGAAAGGTTAATGTGCTGAACTTGATCCCGCTCCGTGAAAACTTTTCAAATGTAGAAGCAATTTGGACTTAAGACTTATCTGGAAAAAAGGAAAATTCATAGGTGTTAACTGCTGCAGAGATTAGCGTGAAGGACTTGAAAATGTCAAAAAAAAAAAGAAAGAAAGGGTGGGGAATGGAAAACGACCTGCAATGTGTGTTTTGTTTTGTAAAGCGAGCAATACTGACACCATGTGGTTAAGAGTCAGTGCACTGTGATTCAGTCACACAGAGACATCCTGAACTGCAAAGAATTTGGATTCTCATTACTTTTATTTTGTGGGTTTTTTAAAGTTTGTTTGCAAAGTCATTTGGGAGTATAAGGCCTTTTTTTCATTATTATAGTCTGATTAAAGATGGATCTGCAACTACAAAAGTAGAAATGTTGTGTAAAATAAACAATCAAATTCAGCGACAGCAGCAGAAGACCACACGTGTCACATCTGTCAGTTAAAAACAAGAAATTAAAACTCCAATTCACACAGACTCACCAAATTTGGACAAAAAGAAATTGGAAAAATGGGATGAGTCTCGATTCACTGAACTTCATGGTCTCCAGGGTCACCAGATGTCAGTCCAGTCGATCACCTTTGGGATGTGGCGGAACAGGGGACTCGTGTTATAAACATGCAGCCGGTAATTCTGCAGTATCACCTTGATGCTGTCATGTCAATATGGACCAAAATGAATTTGTTGAGTTTACAAAAGTGGTGCACAATCCTGGTCCTCAAGGGCCATGTCCTGCAGGTTTTAGTTGCTTCTCCACAGCTGTCTTCTTTTTAACTGATACCTTGAGAACTTGATGTTTCACGAGCCTTAGTGGGCTCCACGCTTTTTGAACCACTGGAATAATCTCTCCTTGGGCTGCCATCTTACCTCTCCTTGGGCTGCCACCTTATTGTGGTGGAGAGGTTTCAGTGTCCCAAAGATCCTAGGAGCTATGTTGTCGGGGGCTTCATGCCCCCAGTAGGGTCACCCAAGGCAAACAGGTCCTAGGTGAGGGATCAGACAAAGTGTAGCCCAAAGACCCCTATGATGAATACGATGGATGGATTCAGTGTTCCCTTGCATGGATGCGGGTCACCAGGGCCCCACTCTGGAGCCAGGCCTGGAGGTGGGGCACGTTGGCGAGCACCTGGTGGCCGGGCTTTTACCCACAGAGCCCAGCTGGGCACAGCTCGAAGAGGAGACGTGGGTCCCCCTTCCCATGGGCTCACAACCTGTGGGAGGGGCCGTAGGGGTCGGGTGCAATGTGTGTTGGGCAGTGGTCGAAGGCGAGGACCTTCGCGGTCCGATCCCCGGCTACAGAAGCTGGCTCTAAGGTTGTGGAATGTTGCCTCTCTGGTGGGGAAGGAGCCTGAGCTGGTGTGTGAGGTTGAGAGGTTCAGACTAGATATAGTTGGACTCACCTCGACGCACCGCTCTGGCTCTGAACCCAGTCTCCTCGAGAGGGGTTGGACACTTTTCCACTCTGGAGTTGCCCATGCTGAGAGGCGCCGAGCAGGAGTGGGCATACTTATTGACCCCCATCTCGGTGCCTGTACGTTGGGGTTCACCCCGGTGAACGAGAGGGTATCCTCCCTCCGCCTATGAGTGGGGGGACGGGTCCTGACTGTTGTTTGTGCCTATACACCTAACAACAGTTCAGATTACCCTGGGTGCTGGAGAGTGCTCCTAACAGGGACTCCCTCGTCCTGCTGAGGGACTTCAATGCACATGTGGGTAATGACAGTGAGATCTGGACGGGGTGCTGAAGGGCGATCCTAACGGGGACTCCCTCATTCTGCTGGGGGACTTCAGTGCTCATGTGGGTAATGCTAGTGAGACCTGGAGTGGCATGGTTGGCAGGAATGCCCCCCCTCCTGATCTGAGCCCGAGCTGTGTTTTGTTATTGGACTTCTGTGCTTGTCATGGATTGTCAATAAAAAAACACCCTGTTGAAGCATAAGGGTGTCCATATGTGCTCTTGGCACCAGGACACCCTAGGCCACAGCTCAGTGATTGACTTTGTTGTCGTTTCATCTGATCTGTGGCCGCATGGTTTGGATACCTGGGTGAAGAGAGGGGCGGAGCTGTCAACTGACCTGGTGGTGAGTTGGCTTCGTTGGTGGGGGAAGATGCCAGTCAACGAATAGTGAGGGTCTGCTGGAAACATCTGTCAGAGACACCGGTCAGATGGAGCTTCAACTCACACCTCCGGGGGAACTTCAAACACGTTCCGGGGGAGGTAGGGGACATTGAGTCCGAGTGAGCCATGTTCTGTACCCCCATTGTCGATGTGGCTTACCTGAGCTGTGGCCGTAAGGTTGTCAGTGCCCGTCATTGTGGCAACCCTCGAACCCACTGGTGGACATCGGCGGTGAGAGATGCTGTCAGGTTGAAGAAGGAGTCCTATGGGGTCTTTTTGGCCTGTGGGACTCTGGAAGCAGCCGATAGGTATTGGCAGTCCAAGCGGATTGCGGCTCGGGTGGTCGCTGAGCAAAACTCGGGAGTGGGAAGATTTCGGAGAGGCCATGGAAAAAGACTTCCATACGGTTTCGAGACGATTCTGGTACACCATCCGGCATCTCGGGGGGTTGGGAAGCTGTTCGCCACCAACACTATTTATGGTGGGGATGGTGCGCTGCTGACCTCAACTCGGGACATTGTGGGTTGGTGAATGGAAAACTTCGAAGACCTCCTCAATCCTACCGACACGTCTTCCCATGAGGAAGCAGAGCCTGAGGACCCTGGGTCGGACTCTTCAATCTCTGGTGCCAAGGTCACCGAGGTGGTTAAAAAGCTCTTCGGTGGCAGGGTGCTGGGGGTGGATGAGATTCGCCCAGATTTCCTCAAGGCTCTGGATGTTGTGAGGTTGTGTTGGTTGATGTGACTCTACAATATCTCGTGGATATCGGGGGCAGTTTCTTTGGATTGGCAGACCGGGGTGGTGGTCCCCCTATTTGAAAAGGGGGACCGCAGAGTGTGTTTCAACTATAGGGGATCACACTTCTGAGCCACCCTGGTAAGGTCTATTCAGGGCTCCTGGAGAGGAGGGTCCATCGGACAGTTGAATCTCGGATTCAGGAAGAGCAGTGTGGTTTTCATCCTGATCGTGGTACAGCGGACTAGCTCTATACCCTCAGTAGGGTCCTGTAGGGTGTGTGGGAGTTCGCCCAACCAGTCTACATGTGTTTTGTGGACTTGGAGAAGGCGTTCGACCATGTCCCTCGGGGACTCCTGTGGGGGGTACTCCGAGTATGGGGTACCAGGCCTATTGATATGGGCTGTTATGTCCCTGTACGACCGGTGCCAGAGCTTGGTCTGCATTGCCGGTAGTAAGACTCATATCCGATGAGAGTTGGACTCCACCAAGGTTTCCCTTTGTCACTGATTCTGTTCATAACTTTTATGGACAGAATTTCTAGGCGCAGCCAAGGTGTTGAGGGGATCCTTTTTGGTGACCTTAGGATCACATCTCTGCTTTTTGCGGATGATGTGGTCCTATTGGCTTCATCAGATCATGATCTTCAGCTCTCACTGGAACGGTTCGCAGCCGAGTGTGAAGCGGCCAGGATGAGGATCAGTGCCTCCAAATCCGAGACCATGGTCTTGAACCGGAAAACGGTAGCGCGCTGCCTCCGGGTCGGGGAGGAGGTCCTGCCCCAAGTGGGGGAGTTTAAGTATCTCAGGGTCTTGTTCACGAATAAGGGAAAAATGTAGCATGAGATCAACAGGCAGATTGGTGCTGCATCTGCTGTGATGTGGGCGCTGTACCGGTCTGTCGTGGTGAAGCAAGAGCTGAGCCAGAAGGCAAAGCTCTCAATTTACCAGTCGGTCTACGTTCCTACCCTCATCTATGGTCACGAATTTTGGGTAGTGACAGAAAGAATGAGATTGCAGATACAAGCGGCCGAAATGAGTTTCCTTTGCAGGGTGTCTGGGCTTTCCCTTACAGATAGGGTGAGAAGCTCAGTCATCCGGGAAGGACTCAGAGTAGAGCCACTGCTCCTCCACATCAAGAGGAACCAGTTGAGGTGGCTCTGGCATCTGGTTAGGATGCCTCCTGGACACCTCCCTGGTGAGGTGTTCCAGGCATGTCCCACTGGGAGGAGGCCCAGAGGAAGACCCAGGACATGCTGGAGGGACTATGTTTCTCGTCTGGCCTGGGAACGCCTTGGGATTCCCCCAGATGAGCTGGCCCAAGTGGCTGGGGAGAGGGAAGTCTGGGTCTCTTTGCTTAGGCTGCTGCCCCCGCGACCCAACCCTGGATAAGTGGCAGAAAACGGACGGAAACGGACAAACAGAATAACCTTTACATTTTCAAGTATCAGTTCCTAATCCTGAACAGGACAGAGCAAGCTTAAAATTTAAAAATTGAATATCACAGTGAAATGGACACAGATTTCTTCTTTTTTGCGATGTATGCAACCAACACACCACACTCATCCTCATGATTAATTATGGTCCTCAGGATCATAACATCCAGAAAGATTTCACCGTGCTCACAGCTTCCACTCTCACAGAACGTGACGTCAGTCTTCATCCTGCGTCGGTCACAGGGCCCGTTGTTTGATGCACATCCCAACAGCCTTCTAATTAGATTTTTTAACAAATACAAATTAGTATTCACATCGCAGGTTGATTTAATGATGCTGTTTGAGAAAAGCACTGGAGGGAATCTTCAGTTACATTGATTTATTTATTTATTTATTTATTTATTTATTTATTTATTTATTTATTTATTTATTTAGGCTTGTTTGATCCTGTTTTGTTAAAATGTTCATTCCTTGATTTTAAAACTGAAAAATGATATCCTCCTATGTTCAGTGCAGTTGCCTATTTTAAAATAACAGCATGTGCCTCTGCCTTTTAAAAAAAACTGTAAGGAACGATGAACCACTGAGAGCAGATGAGGCGTTTTAAACCCCGATGGGGTTGATGTTTTCTGAAGCCCAAAAGCAAAAAAAAAAAAAAAAAAGGCAGAGAAAGAAAACAAAAGAAATAATTTAAAAATCATTAACGCCCACTGAAAAAGAAAATTAGTGATTTTTCTTGGAAACTACAAAAGCATCAGGTATCAAATGAAGCTGCTTATTAAAGAGATTTTCGACACATCACAGTGCTCCAGCAAGTAAACAGATGAGAATTTTTTTTTAAAAGAAGAAAGGATCTCAGATATTCTGAAATGTGGAATAAATAGAAGGTGTGGATCCAACAGATGAGCAGGTTATTGATTTTGTAAACATGATGCTCCTGGTGAAGTAAATCATGAATGCTAACTGCACCGCTTTCTGTCCAATGCGTCAAATCTCACTGATACTGTCAGATGCTTTCAGGCTTTTTTTTTTCTTTCTTTTCTGAGTGACAGTAACCTCAAGCAAACTGTCTTTGAACAGATAACCTCGGCCTTACAGCTTGAAACCAAAAAGATCTGGTCATGCACTGAAATTTTAACTCTGTTCTTTGCAATCTGAACATAGACCGCAGATCTCCAAGACTAAAGAATCATTCAGCATCGGTGCAGCATGAAAAATAAAATAAAGGAACATTTCTGTCAGCGTTGTGTTCTTCTGTTCAGGAACGACTGGCTGCAGAAGCTGTAAACATTCGCTCTCCCTCGTCTTGACGGATGAGGTTTGATCCTCCCCGTGTTTCTCCATCGCTCTTCATTTATGTTGTTTCTTCTTTTCTTAGTTAGCTCAGCTGGAGTTCATCAAAGCTGGGCCATCAGCAGGAAGTAACCACATATACCACATTAGTTTCTATAAAGTCAGATGTATCAGAAAGACAGGAAACATCATAGATGAAAAAATAATAAGAATAATCTGACAAATCAGTTCCTGGAAGGTTTCTGTGTGACTGAGCTGCTGGAAACCAAGTTCAAAAACACCAATCCTCTTTTAGAACCAGCATACAGTTCATTATACATATCTTTTAAATGTCTTTTTAAAAATACATATGCATAAAGCCTTTCATGTCTGTTTTAAAAAAAGTCTTTTTTTAACTTTGCTCAGCGTTAAAAGCAATCAAAGGTTGTGTTGTGAATGACTACTGCCACATCAGTGTTTTAGCTCAATATCTGTAAATATTAGAGACATTTTTGTGTTGGATAAATTTGATTAATGGTGGCGTCTATCTTGAATTGGAGTGTCAACAAAAGTGTAACAGTTTACACAAACATTGCATAGTTCATAGTTCATAGTTCTTCAGAGGAATGCTCAAGGTCTCTTACATCAACAGAGTCACCAATAAATAATTGTTAGCAAGAGAGAAAAAAAAGATCCCTTTACAAAGAAATCATGCTGGGACAGGCCAGGATTTTTTGGACACGATGAGAAGAGAAGGATTAGAACATCTTGTTTCAGCTGGAAAAATAAAAGAAGAAGAAGTTTTAGATAAGAGGGAGAAATTGATGGACAGCTTGAGCCATTTTATGAGCACAACACCTACCAGACTCCTGCAGCTCGTGAAAGACTAGAATACAGAACGATGGTCTCCAACACCCTCATGGTACTTAGAGAGAGAAATAAAGAGTATAAAAAAGTAAAAACAGCAGCAGAGTGAGGAAATGTGGTCAGTTTGTCCTCCAGCAGTCTATTCATATAGCAGCAGAACTTAAAGGAAAGTTCAGGTAACCCAAACCAAACCTAACTATAGGATTTATCAACAAAGAAAATCTTAAGCCTGGTCCCACAACTAGACAGAGTGTCAGTCTCACAAATACAAACTAGAAGTTGAGTTCTGGTAAATCCAGGGCGACCAAATCTACTGACTGAATTTCAAAAAGGTAAAATCAATCTGTTTTTGATCAACCCAGTCAGTCAGGAGCTTTAACACACACTAAAGTGAGAGAAAAGCTTCAGTCTCTATTCCTCCTCGCTCCTCTCTGTTACACATTTGATATTTAGTTGTTAACCTTTTATGTAAACTGTGTGTCATTTCACAAATGATTTATTTTTGTTTAAGTTGAGTTCAACTTTATAATAGTAGATTATACCTGTATATATTTTTTAACTTAAATAAACCGCGTTTACATCTTCTGAGGCAAATTAGTATAGTTCTACTTTCTCAGCTCAACATGGACACCAACTGGACTAAAGAGATTGTTACAACCAAGAGCTGCAGACTGTAAGATTCATTCTGTGAAAGTAAAGCAGATGAAACTTAAGTCAAAATTTGGTGAAAATTATTTAAAAAATCAATAAATGTGAAGAACAATTTAAGCCAACACTATATAACAGAGAGGTTCTGAATTAAAATCATCAATCTGAAGTTTAAAAACTGGGAAACGGAACTTAATGAATAAAGGTGTTAAGATTTATTTAAGAGTTTGTAAAACCTTCATTGTTTTTTGGCGTTTTATCTTTAAATAATAACATACAACTAGATTTCCTAAATGGTTACAAATCAAAAAAACAAAGCAACTCACTGTGTAAAATATTTGATTAACAGATAAAGTCAACCCTGTCTGTCTGTTAGCAAAATCTATTTTTTTTTCTTTTTTTTTTTATTGATGGCCTCCCTTCTCCCCTTATAGCCATCCTCTCCACACCATTATAATGAAATGTTTTTTTTTTATTAATAGAAGAAAAAGAAGAAAGAAAAAAGTGAAATGTAATGAGAGAGTGAAAAGGAGATTAGAAGATATGTAAAATATATGTTGAGAAAACACAAGACAGCACACCGGACTTCTTGGCTCCACACCTACAGAACAAAGATAACAAAACCACAGCAACAAAAATGCATATCTATATAATTATAATCACTTTAGCCTTGCTGAAAACCATACCCATGTTAGCAAAATCTCTAACGAACTACTGGACACAGTTTAATGAAACTCTCAGAAAGTTATTATTGGACGTGTCTCTATAGCGATTAACTTCTGGGGTAAATCCAAAGCAGAGGCTGAACAGTGGCTCTGTTGGTAGCTGTTGCTTCCCAGCAAGAATGTTGCCAGATTGAATCCCAGCTGGGGAACTCTGTATGGTTTCCTCCCACAGACCAAAAACATGAATGTCAGGCTAATTGGTAACTTTAAATTGTCCCTAGGCGTAAGGAAATGGTTGTTTGTCTCTATGTAGTCCTGAGATAGACTTAGAACCTGTCCATGGTGTACACCGCCACTTGCACAGTGACCCCCATGACTCTGAAAGGAAGAAGTGGGTATAGGTGGATGGATGGATGGATGGATGGATGGATGGATGGATGGATGGATGGATGGATGGATGGATGGATGGATGGATGGATGGATGGATGGATGGATGGATNATGGATGGATGGATGGATGGATGGATGGATGGATGGATGGATGGATGGATGGATGGATGGATGGATGGATGGATGGATGGATGGATGGTAAGTCTAACGCTAATCTATGTTGGCAAACACAAATAATATTGGGCTAAATTTTGATGTAATAGCTGAAATTTAATCAGTTCACACAACAGCAATCATCAGTGTTAAAGTTTGACCTAAACTGTTACTTTACTCATTTCTTAGAAGAAGATGAGTACAGTGTAAACTCTACCATAAAAGCGGTAATGTGCATTCCTTCAACAAATGCTGGGCCTTACATCTTTTATAATTTTGAATTTCCTCACCATCTGTGAACAATTTTTTCTTTGTTTTGTGTAGACCAGATCAGCAGGAGCCTGAGGGAACAGTAGTAGGGAAACAACATGTTGAGTTCTGCAGCATGTTTGAAGCATTGTTTCCAAAAAAAGCTCTTTTTTTTTCTATCTTCACATTTAATCGTTTGAAGGTATTTAAACTTCAGCGCAAGTTACTTTCTTGGTTTCCTGCTGTGGTAAAATGAATGTGCGATTTCAGCCTCAGAAGCTCATTTCCTTGGGTTTGCTGTCAGAGCATGGTCGGGATGCAGGTGTTTGGGCTCTATGGAGGTGATGTCAGGATTTAGGATCGGAAGCCAGGAAATCATATGCAGTCCAAACATGAGTGACCAACATTCTTTAGTTACAGGCAAGCCTCAAAATGTTCTCTTTACACTTTGGCCTCTATTATTATTTTATTTTTCACTAATTTTCCATATTTCTAACTGTATCGTGTGTGTTGTTTGTGCATTTCTGTGAGGTCTTCTGTCCGAGCTGCTGCCTGTCTTGGCCCAGTTATTTTTAGTTAAAAAGAAAGAAAGGAGCCTCAAGTACTGAATGAAAAAGGTTTGAAAATAGATGTGCACTGGAGCAACCCAGCCAACCTACAGCAGCTTCATCGATTCTGGCAACAACAACAAAAAGAGCTGGACTCGCTTCAAAAGGAAAGCTGAGACAAGCTTCGAGGAATCCCAAGAAATCTTGAGGCTTTTTCTCGCTGTCAAATCATGAGTAAAGGATAAATGGCAAACTTTTGTATTTTAGACTAAGAAAATGTATATATTTTTTTTATTTTTGCCTGAAACCAAATGACAAAAGTGATTTTGCCCATGTGTGTCTGCCTGTGTGCGTTTGTCTGTAGTGTTAGCAAAATAACTCATGGATCACTGAAATGTAAAAATATGTTTTTGAGGTCAGAGAAATCACATTTTAAAATTATTTTTGAAAATCAGAAATTTCACATCATCCATGCTAAAAACGACAAGGACCATCTGACATCAGCACACGGTTCAAACATCTGCCTCTCTGATGGTATGTGGATGTATTAGTGCCTGTAGCAGAAGAAACTCACACATCAGAAAATGAAATACAGGTATTTCCAAACATATTTATAGAATAGAATAGAATAGAATAGAATAGAATAGAATAGAATAGAATAGAATAGAATAGCCTTTATTGTCCCGCCAAGGGGAAATTCAGGTCTCACAGCAGCATCCCAATCGCAAAGTTCTCCCAAACGCATCATATGGTGTAATACTGGTGTGTGGACCACTGTGGGCTACAGGTAACAGTTTGATTGAAGTTCAGTGAACACAAATCTTCATCCTCTAGAGGACATAAAATCAATAGGAAAAGGAACAGGTTCTTACAAAACACTATTTCAAAGGTTATTAACTGAAACATCTTTCTCCAGATCAAAGTGTTGAACAGAGAAGTAGTGAGTGCTGTCGCCCTCGTCACACAGACGGCACAGCCAAGTCGTGATTATTAACTCTTAAAACAGCGACACAGTGCTCGTGTTTCATGAAATGTGAAATCAATCAATAATGGAGACAAACAAGAAAAAAGAGAACATAGTTCTGTAAAAAAAAAAAGGGGGGGGGGTCTCACCACCTCCTTTCATGCCAGTGTTTTAAACTGAAAACATATTTTGGTGACAAATTACAAAAAAAAAAAAAAGAAAAGAAAAAGAAAAAATTTTCAAATCTTGAAAATATGACTATGTTTAATTTCATGCAATTTGAGCACGATCTGTTAGCTGCTGGAGTATGTGTTGTGAATGGCTCTCATCTACTGCCACAGCAATTTTAACTGAATATTAGCTGTGGCTGCCATCTTGAATTGGGCTTTGTCCAAAAAGGAATTAGTTGAAGATGCACATTCAATGATTACTTTCTGAGAGTTTCATTCAAATGGGTCTAATGGTAAACAATATTTGCTAATATATGAGTCTACACTAACACACTAAGAGAGAGAGCGAGAGAGAGAGAGAGAGAGAGAGAGAGAGAGAGAGAGAGAGAGAGAGAGAGGTTTGTTTTCATGTCCTCGTGGGGACAATGGAAAGACTTCTATCCATTTTTTGGTAATTGTGTATCCTAACCCTGACCATTTACCCTAAAATTAACCTCACAGGTACCTACCTGACCCTAAAACTAAGCTAAACTCAATTCACACCTTGGTTCTAAACCTAAACCCACGTTGGTCCCCACTATGCACATTCGGTCCCCACGAGGCTGCCTTTTCTGGAATACAATTCCCATGATGCAGCAAAAATTTGCCCACACACACATACACATACACACAACTCATTAACTTAAAGTTGGATGCCACAGCCAAATGAGCTTAAAAAGCACAAAAAAAAAAAACCTACAACTTATCTCCTTGATTCCTAACATTTGGGCAAAATTATGCACGTTTTTTTGTGCCAGGAAAAAAGATTGCGCAAGAATAGACTTAAGTATCCAAATTACTATTAACACCAACGAATATTATAAAATGTAGTAAAAATTAACCCCACAAGAAAGCTTTTCTTTCTATACTGTTTTTGACAAGTCGAGTCTTTATTAATAATTAGTGAATCCACTGGAGACACCAGAACACAGCACAGAAAGTAGAGCAGTACAGAAACATTAAATGTAAGAAAATAAAAAAGAAACAACTAGATTTAGTTTGATAAGGGACAAAAACACAAGAAAATGATAAAAAGTAGAGTTTCATTTTGCATTGGTGGGAGCTGAAGCAGCTTTACAGCAGCAAGCTCAGTGTTTTGCCACGTTAAGATAGATTCCTGAAGGTGACAACAAATTAGGACAAACGCTGTGACACTGATCTAAAACTGAATTCTAAAGTACTTTTCATTCAGCTAACCCTCTACTGTCACATTTTAGAGATTAATGACACATTTGCATATAGAATCTGGTGTAGAACACTCACAAAGCTTTTATTGCAGTTGCAGTAACATCATGATGCATTAATGTGTTGAAAATATATGTGGAATTTGTTAAATATTGCAAAGCATGTGTGCCTATTTTTGTGCTGTTTGATATAAATGTGCTTTAGGTGCAGTTTTATGTGCTTGGTTAGTCCAACAATTGTCTACAGTTAGTGCACCGTTTAAATATTTGTCCATGCAACATGTGCAACTGATCTATCCGCAACATAATAAAATCAGTACTGCTAAAATGCTGAAGCCAGAAGCATAAATTTGTCCTTTTGTATCTGTCCACCAGATGGCAGAAAAGTAGCACCGTGTCTGAACTGACGTGAAGAAGAGTGAGGAGGAAAATCATGCTCAGGAGGAAGAACAAACCCTTCAGGTTGAGTTTGGTTGTTAGAAGTTTAGGATTGTTTTAGCTGATTGTTAATCACACTTTTTTTTTTCAACTAGAAGCATAAATCTTAATGTGACCAGGGTCACTCAGGAAAAAAAAACAACAAGGAGGATTTTTCTTATGTTTGTTTCCCAGTTTCAACATTTTAGTCACAATGTTAAAATTGCAGTAGATTGGTGCTATGCTCTCCTAAACCTTGGGCTGGGGGTTCAAGCCCAGGGTGCATCAGGAAAGACATCCAGTGCAGGAAAATTTGTCAAATCTTTCATGTGAGCTTGCTTGTTGTGGGGAGCAATCAGAACAACATGCAGAGTGAAAGATAACTGAATATATGTTTTTTTTTTGCAACAATAATATTTCAGCTATTATCTCTAAATAGCAACTTTAAAATAAAATCTGGGACACAAAAAAACCTCTCTCCTGTGGTTTTCTTCCTGAGTTGCCCTGATCCTTCACCGTAGGAATGACCATGCCAAACTGATTAAAGCTAGCGGTCATCAAAGAGTGCATCACGTTTCATACTACCAACATACAATGGTATTCATTCACGCCACTCATACACATATACTCTCTCAAAGTGTAAAAACCCCACAAGAGCTAAAAGTTTGCACAGTTTAGCCGAGGCTGGTGATGTTGGAGCGACCGCCGGGGGGCGCTACAATGCGATGTCCTGACCTACGAGGGATGTTGTCGTCAATCTGAGCTCCTGGGAGATAAAGACAAAAGTCACATTTTGGACCAAAATAGTTCTTTAGTGCAACATTCTTTTTAGTTCTAAAGTGTCTCCTTCCTGTTACCTGAAAGGCTGAAGTTGGACTGGTGCAGATTGCGAACTGGAGGTGGTTGGTGAGACGTGGGGGACGTTTTGGCTGACGGGGCAGGAGTGAGGTATTTGGGGTTCAAGGGAACGTCATACACGGGGCCGTCATACGCCCCACGAGTGACACCCTGTTTGTTCTCTACCTGAGCAGACACAGAACAAGAAAAGGTTTCATTGTTCAGAAGCTTGTAGGCTTGTTTACATTCAAGTTGTCACGTTCTGTGGAAACAAAGGCTGAATTTGAGCATCTTTTAAATAAATTGAAGAGATGTTTTGTCAGTAGGTTGACTAAAGTCTCAGATTTGATCAGATTAGCTCATTAGTCAAACGAGTTCTTAAGATTGCGGAAATAAAAGTAAATAAGAATGATTTATCCAAAGGATTTACCACAAAATTGTTTTAAGAGAAACCCTTTGAATCATGTAATTTTGTTTGCTCCAGAAGTGATTTTTAGACTTGTCCACAAGTCCCACCTGATTTCTGACTTTGACACGTTGATAAGCGTAGTCGGGGAAGGGCTTGCGTGGAATAAATCTGCCAGTTCCCTGCTGGACCTGCAGCTTGTTTCCTTCGTAAACTATCCGACCTTGACTCAACACCAGCGCTGGACCACCACGGCACTCCAGACCCTCGAAGATGTTGTATTCTGCAGCCTGTGTCGAGAGGGAGAAGATTCAAGACAAAGGCAAGAAAAGGGAGGGGAGGATTAGGCAATGGGACAAAAAGACAGAGCTCTTTGATTTGAGAAGCCGTTTTGTTACGGGGCTTAGATGGGGCAAAACGAGAAGGTGGAGAGGGATGAATTCAAGATGGCTGAACAGAATGGTGGTGGTGGTTGTGTGTGGAGTGGGGATGAAGGGGATCCAGAATCTGAACAGCTTAAAAACATCAAAAACTGCATTGAATCAAATCAACCCAGGCATAATTTACCCTCTGATTGTGTTCTGAATATAAAATATAGCATTTTAATTTTACAAAAGAAGTTCATTCAAGCTGCATTTATCAGTAGAGTCACCTTGTCAAGCATTTTTTTAATCTTTCTGTTTGTGAAATATTTGCTGCAACTCTAAAACAAAGTAATCAGAGCTTCTCTTCAAGGCTCCAAGGATCATTCCACATAATGAAAACATTTCTCTGCTGTCAAAAAATCTGTTGCGCTCATTTTTATAAAAACATATCAGTTGACATCTTGTAATGAGTGTGCATTGCCAATGCAATGCACACTATTGTGATTCGTTTCCCATCCAAGTCATCTCCACTTTGGCACACTTCTCCTCCTGCATACTTTGTCCTAGAGCTGCCATTGTAATTTATATCTGTAAAGCTCCTGTGCCAAATGACGGCTATGCCTTTTGGTGCCTGTACAACTTATAGTTTTTGAAATATTAATGTTTAATAATTTATAATGAGAGTCAATGGAACCTTGTATTGGTCCAATACTGCCCCATGCTGTATCTACTCAGTACTGAACCATGGTTTAATAATATTTAATCTCAATAGTTCAGTGGTTACAATACTAATATGATTGTATTTTGATGTTTTACTATAATATTGTCCTAATATTGCTCTATTGCTGTAATATATTGCAGTTTAGTGTCAACAATTGCATTGGCAATGTGGCCTCTTTCTGCACACATACAAACCAAACCCTGGCAGTGCCCTCTGCCACAGCTCCAGTGGTCTCATAGTTAACTGGGAGAGCAGGGTTCAAAACCCAGCTACAGTGACTTTAACAAAAAATCTCTACAAACTTCATATTGTTACACAATTATGCTCATTACAGACACCTGCTGACTTGACAAGCACAAGTTGGTAGAAAACACATTTGAACTTGGCCACATTTCATTCTGCAAGTCCAATGCTGCAGGCAAAGCCATGCTGCAATGACATGCTACATGGCAATGCACACTTGTTTTTACATTGTAAAAACCCATGTCTAGTTATTAGTTAGCTTTCATTTGGCTCACAGAATTGCAAAAATAATGATTCCCTGATTCTCCAGACGTAATGTACAAATCCTCTCCTCCATCTAATCATATTCTCTTTTCCCTCTGCCCTCTTTCCTTTCCGGTCTCACCGATTGCTGGAGTTTGGCAGTGATAGTTTTGACACTGTCGGGGTCCCAGATGACCACATCAGCGTCAGAGCCCACAGCGATGCGACCCTTGCGTGGGTAGAGATTAAAGATTTTTGCTGCATTGGTTGACGTGACAGCAACAAACTGGTTCTCGTCCATCTTCCCCGTGGCCTGACAAACCAAGAAGTCAATATTAGTAACGGACACACAGACACACACACACACACACACACACACACACGCACGCATGCTGTGAGTGCTCACCACAGCCTTGTCCCAGACGAAACCCATTCTCTCCTCCACGCCGTTGGTTCCCTCGGGGATTAAGGTGAAGTCTTCTTTACCGATTGCTTTCTGAGAAGTGCTGTAGGCGCAGTGAGAGCTGCCCACCACCTGCAGGTCACCGCTATTTACAAGAAACACAGGGACAATGCAGTCACTGACCTGTTTTTAACTGCAGGGGGCAAAATCAGAAAGAAAGCAAAAGAAGGTCATGCATTTCTTGAAGGTAAGTATGTCATCCGCTACATCTAATGCCAGAGTTTTAAACTAAGATCATCTAATGTTGAGAAGTGACAGAGCTGTAGTTTGCTGACAGACTAATGTGAATCTATATATACTGTATTTAGCATAAAAAGTAAGGGAATTTGTGTTTGATAGATTATTTCTTTGTTGTAACAATGTTTCTTGAAGTAAATATCATACTGTTGAAAAAGCCCCTTTTAAATGGTGCCACATTTGTAAGGAACATGCATTTGTGAAATGCACAGGAGAGCTGAGTATGTGCACATGAAAAATTAGCCAAATCTTCTCTGCCAAATAGCTTATTTTGCTGTTGCTGTTGACTCTTGTTTGGAGCTTCAAGTACACCCTGGGGGGTACTGAAAGAAATAATCCACCATACATAAATTTCTTTACTTTTTGTGCTACGTTTAGAAGATAAAAAAGAGAAAGAAAAAAAACATTATGGCCCTTAGAATCAGTTGAAGTGCTGAATCCTACTGAAAAGACAAGGAGATTTATAGAATCGGCCACCAGGTGTCCTCGTTGAGCCTGTGATTTAAAGTGCATGTCATGTAGAGGTTTGATGCTTCAAAGCAGCCAGCTGAAGGAGTCAGAGTGGTGCACCGCAGCTGCAGTGCTGCTGCCTGGAGCTTCCATTAATAAATACATAAAGATAAACTGCCGTATTAAAATACCAGCAGCGCAAGCATTCATTTAACCTCTTACCAGGAACGAGACTATAAACGCCGCTGATGAAGAGCTATGTTTATCAAAATGTCAGACACCAGGCCTATGATTCACTCATTAATTACAGTGATTATTCTCAGCAGGGTGATCATCACCCTAATGCAAAGAGAGACTGCTGATGATGGCAGCGATGAGCCTCACTGAAAGCGCTCATATCTGTGAAGGTGATTAAAATAAACCCTCTGTCAGCGAAGGGGAGGCTGAAAGCCAGCGGCAGTTTTAACACCGGCCGGCGTGAAGTTCCCAACAAAGTGAGGAAGAGCAGAGACAAGGAAGAGGAAGAGGAGGGAGGAACTCTGTAACCACAGCAACAGATGATAACTTATTCCAGGTCCATGTGCTATTTATGGAATCGAGGACAGTGGAAAGCGTGCAGCTGGTGGGCGTGCATATGTCTGAGGTGGAAGCCACCATCTTCTTCCTAACTATTAAAGTGTTACTAGATTATATCCTAACTAACTGTTATAATGTAGATTAGTTTCTAACTTAATTCATTATGTTTACAATCCTTCATCACCTCGTCTTGTTTGTTGTTTCTCTCTTTCCACATTCGCTTTCACCTTCCCCCCCAACATCCATTTGTCTTTTTCACTGAGGCTGATCTGACATTTCTTCTATAACTACAGGTTTATGTGCAAAAGCAAACGGCAACACTTGGATCTCTGCAGACATCTCCTTTCCTGCCATCCAGGTGATTTATTTTCAGCACTGCACTGATGTTAGAGTTAAGCAAAGCACTCTGTAAATGCGGCTTTAATTATTGCCTGCCACCAAAAAAAGCAAGAAAACAGGTCCTTATGTTTTTGAATGTACTTCTGCATCTGTGTGCGGATTTGTGAGTCTGTCTGTTAGCAAAATATCTCGTGAATCAGTGGACCGATTTAAATGAAACTCTCCAAAAATAATTAGAAACAGCTGCAACTCTTTAACATTTGAAGTCTTCCCAATTCAAGATGGCTGCCATAACTAATCAAACTTAGTGAACAAAGAAATGGCTAGAAACAAGTCAATTTTATAGAAACTGAGCTGAATCTTTGTGTAGTTATGTCTGAGACTGATCGCCTACACATAATGTATTTTGAACAATAACAGATTGAGAGAGATCTGTGATTCAAACATTAACTGCTGGAATAAGGATTGACTTGATTTGATTTGATTTGATTTATTGATTTAACAGGAAAAGATTACTAAAAATCAAGCCTGACTCAGCATAATTGCTGTTTTACAGCAGGTTCCTGTTCTGCAGCACATAAAACACTCAGAATTATAGCATCACAATCACATCATTATACACCATAGACACAAAGACAAACAAGCATACCAAAGGAGATTGTGTCTTTTGCATGAATGTGCTGGGCCATATGTATTCCTTCAAGGAATGCTACACCTTTTATTACATTTAAAACATTTTAAACATGTCCACCCGCAGATGTAATCTACCTTCTTGCAATAAAACACTGATTTTACACACTGAACCACTTTTTAAAATGTGTCATGTGTAAGTAAAAGCTCACCAGGCCAGCAGCGTGTGGAGATGGTCTGGGGTTGTGGGGTCAGGACTCAGAGGTGGAGAGGTCACATAAGCAGCGGCCTTGGCCCAGTTTTTGCTCCAGTAGTGAGAGCCGTCAGTTGCCAAACTCGCTGTGATTGGCTCCCCAAAAACAACAGAGCCTGCAGGATGACAGCTGGGTTGTCATTTTCAGAATCGAAACAAGCTGATGGAAAACAAGGAAACTGGAAAAACCTGAGCGTGAACATCGGGGAGGAGAGGTTTACCTTTCCTCCGAGCCTGAGTGATGGTGTCAGCGGCGCTCCTGCTCATCACCTTTGTGATGTAGATGGGACAGTTCACACGGTTCCCCAGAGTGATGGCACGGAACACCCCCTCTGCTTCCAACTACATGGAATTTTTTTTTTATGTCAGACAAATTATTAAAGAAGCTACATTTAGAAAGAAAAAAAGATTACCTCTTCGGGGCGACTCAGAGGATGGCCTTCAGGGCCGGTAATTCCCATTCCAAGGATTTTTCTCTGCTCCTAAACCAAACATATTAGAATTATATTTTCATTCCCAACAACCTCTCTCAGCATCAAACAATACTTGCAAAAATGCTTTTTTTTTTCTCCTAATATCGCTCTGCAGCACTATTTCCATAGGATTATTTCACTTGTTCAGTCTCCACTTCTTTGTCTATGAAGTTCCAATAAAATGATTATGTTGGAGCGTGTCATTATAATTCAATGGTGCTCCTATAATCATTTAATACTCAGATTTATTCTCACTTAGGTTAACATTTCTGACCTAACTGCCCCTGTAAGTCTTATTACCATGACCATAAGTGACACTTCTCATCATCGCCGCCTGCTTTTATCAGCATCCTCATCAGCACCAACCATATATTCGAATAGTTCTCAGCAGCTGTGAAGGTTGAACGGTGGGGATGAAGGCAGGAGGCTGCATCGCTCACCTGTGCGATCAGGTCTCCGTTTTCAGCATGAACTAAGACCACGGCCCCCAGCTGCTTCAGGAAGGAAAACGCCTCATAGAGCTGCAGAAAAACAGAGACTGAGTGAGAGGAAGGAACAGACGGTCACAGATTCTCAAGAGGAGGAATTCTGCAGCAATCAGTGACATCACTGATTATAAACCACCTGAGAGTCGGTCATCTGGTATACATCTTTATAAGCCATGTGCACTTGAAAGGAGTTGACACCTAAAAACAAAGGGAATACGAATATGTTCATCGTGACAGGGTGATAAGAGACATCATCTGTTTGAAACCAAATTTACTGTAATCCAATTTCGCGGACAGTTTCTATGACTGGTAATTAGTAGCTGGATTGTTCCTGTATTTTGCAGCTGGGCAAAAAGAAAACTGTTTTTACTTTAAACTCATTACAAGCACTGCCACCACAGCAGCATTTTGATGAAAAGAATAAATCTCCTCTGTTGACTGTAAGAGGATTCAACAATGGCTTCTAAAGCTCTCCCTGACGTTCTTCAGAAATGTGTCCAAATTGAGAATTCAGAGAAGAATATCAGCACTTTTCTGAAATGTTACGTAGAAAATAGCTAAAAACGAGCGTACCTTTGTCCTGCACCAGCATCTCCAACTCGTCCTTAGCGGTCTCGTTCCACTGGGGGACGTCTACGTGCAGGGAGTAATCACAGCAAGCCTTTTTATCTGCCGCTTCCTGCCAGCGCTCGAACGCCTCCAGCAGACTATCCCCCGGCTGGGGGGTCACGTGGTCAACTGGGCGGCAGGTAAAGGTCGGGATCAGATGGAGCATGGCTTTTCAAAACTTGCATGTGTCATTAAAGTGTTTGAGTGCTCACTGATCATGGTGGTGCCTCCAGCAAGAGCTGCCTTGGTGCCCTGCAGGAAGTCATCAACCGGCTGCATGCCGAGGTACGGCTTCATCAGGCACGTGTTGGCATCGATCCCCCCTGGGATTACCATGCGCCCATTGGCTTCGATCACCTTGATCCCACCTGGAACAAGCAGATTCTCCCCGACCTGCCTGCCAAGGACAAGGACACACAGGCTTTAGTCTAAACCATTACATCCTCAAACTTTAGGCCACTATGATCCATTGTGAAGAAAATTAAAGCTGAAAAGATTTGCAAATCATTGCATTTTGTTTTTAATGTACATTTTGCTAAATATCCCCCACTTTTCCCAAATTTAATTTTGAAAATTGTCATAAACACCCCTGCAGCACTCGCAGAGTTGTAAAGTAACTAAGTACAAATACTTCTTTACTGTATTAAGTAGAATTTTTGGGTATCTGCACTTTACTTGAGTAATTATGTTTCAGCCTACGTTTTACTTCTACTCCTTACATTTTTTTAAAAAGGGCAAAAAGTATAAAGTCGTTACTTTTAGTTCATTTTTGCTTGTTTTTATTCATATTGTTATTAAAAGAAATACTGTAAAGATAAACTGTGCCTCCTGGATAGAGTGAATGTAACTGTGGTTGAATGAGACATAAATATAGATATAACATTTTTACACCGTATTAGTTTGTACACAAACCATCACAGCTGCATGACACATATGTCACACTCCAGCAGGACAGATCAGACCTATGTAGCCTGAAGATGTGTGGTATATTTATTTAAATATATACAGTATATACTTGAAACAGTGCATCCTAATTTTTTTTAGTATTAATATTTTAATAGTCATTTAGAAAAACATTTTTGAGGGAGGCCACCTCCCAATAAATATAATTTTGGAAAATCTAACCACTCATTTTTATTCAATACTTTTACTTTTAATAAGTACATTTTATGTCAGAAATTTACTTTTGATACTTAAGCGCAAAAAATATCAGATACTTTTTACTCAAGTAATTTACTTAGATGAGACTTTAACTTTTACCAAAGTAATTTTATGATAAGATACTTGTACTTTTACTCAAATATCACTCAGTGGTACTTTATACAAGACTGAGCACTCGGCATCTCCACCAACGCCACCTACTTGATGAGCCCATCCTCGATGTAGACGTCAGCATAGAAAGACTGGTCATCGTTGACCACTCGCCCTCCTTTGATCAGCAGCCGTTCACTCTGTCAGGGAGGAGAGGAAGAAGAGCTGACATGTTGACATGTTGCATAATCATGCAATTCACAGACAGAAAAGCTGCACAGCTCTGCTTGTCTTTCTTTACTAAAACTGTATTAGTTCAACACAGGGCAGTGTTGTTGTTTTTTTTTTTTAAAGTCACTTTAATTAGTCCACACCCACCATGGAGGATGCATAGCAACAACATTGGAGAAGATGCAAGGTTTCCATGGCAACCAGTTATCATCATCCACATGGTGCCAGTCTTTCTTTAAAAATGTTAAAAAGCGGATTAGGCTAAAGGGAAAGACACTTGTGTAACAATAGACTTTATTTAAACTCATCGCGCCCCTGAGTTGATTTGTGCACGCGCACTGTCCGCGACCCGCAGAGACACAAACAGAACTGACACCTTTTTTTATCTTGGAGCTACAGATTCACAAAGAAGCGACCTGAAACACGAAAAGGCCTTCTGCTCCCTGTCAGTCACTAAGAGTTTAATCCCCTTTCCGCCTCGCGGCAGGGATTTGCCTCTCTCACCGTCTGATGGGGGATGCAGTTATTCCCCTGATAGCCGGCCCCAGACATGCTCCCTCCGTCTCGCTGTCCCTCCACCCACCCGGCGGCGGTCCACTCAGAGGCGGGTTGAGGAGTCCCCCTTACTTCCCCCCTCACCACCAACAACAACAACAACAACCGGGATATTTGGCTTTTTTTTTTCTGTCGGCGTTTCGGAGGCGGAGGAACGAAGAAGCCGCCACCGTGCGGTGCCGTGCGGTGCGGTGCGGGCGGCTTGGCCTGCGTTGGGCGCGCGCCACACACACATCAAAGACGAACGTGTGCGTGCGCAGACAGCTTGAGGCGTTCACGGAGGACGTAAAAAAAAAAAGACGCGCACACAAACGCCTCAAACACAGCAGTGTCGCTGTTCATTTCAGCACCACAGAAGCTCGGCTCGGTCATTTATTCTGGCCTACATTCATAAATTCAAACAATAGGAACGGCATTGCAGCACAATTTATAATTTAAGCTGAAACTTTGCCCCACAATAAATTACAGATAAGAAAACATTTATTGCCCTTAAATAAAATTTTAAAGCATTTGCATCATGTCAAAATAAATCGTTCCAGCCGCATGTGTTTACTGTCGGCCTGTTTATTTTAGAGCGGATAAAAAGCGCACATTTCACCCGTCCTGTACCTGCCCATCCAGGTCTTCCTTCTCCGGTGCGAAGCTGACTTCCGCACCGGTTCGAGCACCGTTTGTCTCCTGGGCCGAGTTGCTCTCGGGTCCCTCTCGGGCCTCGCCGGGCGTCTTCCCTTTCGGGTCACCGGTGTCCAGTACCCTCTCCCGGCTCCCGCTCCTCGGGGTGCGGCTCCCTTTCCTCCCCACTGCGTAGCTGTCGAAGTCTATGGTCTTGCTGTCGAACGCCCCCTCCACTGAGCTGAACATTCCGTAGCTCTTCCGCTGGTTCGGTCCGGTCGTGATGGGCCCCGCCAGGTAGACCGGGAGCTCGTCCTCCCGGTTCCACTGCCTCCTGCAGTCAGACATGATCGGTGGCGTTACCGAGCGAACGGTGGCTGACAGACAGTTTGCACTCTTTTTTTTTTTTTTTTTTTTCGTCGAACCGGGTCACGGTCCCGCCTCTCCAGGCAGGCGCACTCAGTCAGGTGTGGAGCGGCTCTGTCTGGACACCCAGGACCCTGCCTCCTCGTGCGCACCGCACCGGGGATGAGTCCGTTTTGACAGAACTGCTGCTCGATTTTCAGTTCAGGATTGGTGCATTTATCAAGCTTCTCCTCTTTGTGTGATTTCTCTTTGTGTGTGTGTGTGTGTGTGTGTGTGTGTGTGTGTGTGTGTGTGTGAGTAAAAGCATCAGTGACAACAGCAGATGTGACA
>NW_013952501.1:1022755-1025008 GCF_001266775.1 Austrofundulus limnaeus | reverse complement strand
GAACAGAGCAGATTCACCAGATTTACATCCTCCAACTTTTGAAACCAAACCCTCTGGTGTAACTTTACCTTTAACAGCAGTGGTGACCTCTTCAAGACCTCTTACATATGCTGAAGTAGTGCGAGGAATATGTCAGGAAAAATCAACTGAGCCTTTGTCGAGGTTGAGTTCTTTTGAGCTACAGGAGACTATATCGTCAGAACACTTGGAAAATCCAAGTAGCCCAACTTTGATAGAAGATTGGTTTTGTGATGTAAGACCTATTTCGCCTGAGTCTATTAATTCTCAAGGAGAGCATAGACCCCTCTGTCTTGACTCACCTGTTCCTCAGTTCAGGTGTTCTCATATTGATTGCATTGTGGATCTGTCAAGCAACAGATCGTTTACACCAGAATCCAAATTATCAGACTGGGAGGAAACTGATTTGTGTCTGGAAGTTCTGTTTGATGAGAACAGACCAGAGTCTCCACAGTCAGTTGTATCAGACTATGAACTAGACAAGTTATTTAGCTACCGAGCTTTGTCTCCAGATTCAGTGTCCTCTGGCTGTAACTTGGCCCCATTTTCTGATTGGCTGAGTGATTTGAGAGCATCCTCACCAGAATCTGTGGCTTCAAATGAAAGTCCAATGTTGTCTTCTTTCCTGACATTTGGTCAGCACTGTAACTACTTCCTAAGTTGTTCAGACACAAAGCCAACATCACCACTGTCAATGTTATCAGATGAGCAGGACTTTGACCTTTGTCTGAAAGATATGTTTAATGAGAACAGAGCAGATTCACCAGATTCACTTCCTCCAACTTTTGAAGCCAAACCCTCTGCTGTAACTTTACCTTTACCAGTAGTGGTAACCACTGCAACCCCTCCTACATATGCTGAAGTAGTGCGAGGTATGACTCAGGAAAAACCAACTGAGCCTTTGTCGATGTTGAGTTCTTTTGAGCTACAGGATGTTATGTCGTCAAGACAATTGGAAAATCCAAATAGCCCAAATTTGATAGAAGATTGGTTTTGTGATGTAAGACCTATTTCTCCTGAGTCTATGGGTTCTCAAGGAGACCATAGAACCCTCTCTCTTGACTCACCTGTTCCCCAGTTCAGGTGTTCTCATATTGATTGCAGTGTGGATCTGTCATGCAACAGATTGTTCACACCAGAATCCACATTATCAGACTGGGAGGAAACGGATATGTGTCTGGAAAGTCTGTTTGATGAGAGCAGACCAGAGTCTCCACATTCAGTTGTATCAGACTTTGGACTGGACAACTTATTTAGTTACAGAGCTTTGTCTCAAGATTCAGTCTCCCCTGGGTTTAATTTTGTGCTTTTGTCTGATTGGCTTAGTGATTTGAGAGCCTCCTCACCAGAGTCTGTTGCTTCAACTGAAGGTCAAATGTTGTCTTCTTTTCTGAAAATTGGTCAGCACTGTAACTACTACCTGAGTTGTTCAGACACAAGACCATCGTCACTGTCAGTCTTATCAGATGAGCAGGACTTTGACCTTTGTCTGAAAGATATGTTTGATGAGAACAGAGCAGAATTACCAGATTCACTTCCTCCAACTTTTGAAGCCAAACACTCAGGTGAAAACTTACCTTTACCAGCAGTGGTGACCTCTGCAAGACCTCTTACATATGCTGACGTAGTGCGAGGTATGACTCAGGAAAAACCAAATGAGCCTTTGTCGAGATTGAGTTCTTTTGAGCTACAGGACGTTATGTTGTCAAGACAATTCGAAAATCCAAGTAGCCCAACTTTGATAGAAGATTGGTTTTGTGATGTAAGACCTATTTCTCCCCAGTTTCCTGAGGTTGGCATATCTGAAATGAAAGAGGTTTTTGTCAACACTTTTGGCTCCTCTTTAAATGTTTTTCCTTCTAACACTAAATCATTATGTTCCGACAACTCTTCTTCCTTTCATCCATTAAAGACAAAGTGCAGCAAATTCTTAATATCAAGTGTTTGTGATCCACTTTATAAAGGACAGTGTCCTCGTTGTTCTGTGCTGTTGTGTGAATCATTTCAGGAAATTTAGAAATCATTTTTATTTAAACATATTAAATGACAATTTGATTTTTTCATTGTTAAATATTTTTAACTTTCACCATTCGTGATGTTCATCTTTCCTTAATTGCTGCCTCTCATCTTAATTTTTCATTCAAAAAAAAAACATTTTTCAGCAATCTGTAGTGAGAATGTAAGCCCTAAACATTTACAAATCTTTCAATTTTTCCTCTTTAAGCAATTCCAATC
>NW_013952501.1:1021218-1022525 GCF_001266775.1 Austrofundulus limnaeus | reverse complement strand
GTGTCTGGAAGTTCTGTTTGATGAGAACAGACCAGAGTCTCCACAGTCAGATTTATTAGACAATGAACTAGACAAGTTATTTAGCTACCAAACTTTGTCTCCAGATTCATTGTCCTCTGTCTGTAACGTTGCACTTTTGTCTGATTGGCAGATTGATTTGAGAGCATCCTCACCAGAATCTGTTGCTTCAACTGAAGGTCAAATGTTGTCTTCTTTCCTGACATCTGGTCAGTACTGTAACTACTACCTAAGTTGTTCAGACACTTGGCCAACATCACCGCTGTCAGTGTTACCCGATGAGCAGGACTTTGACCGTTGTCTGAAAGATATGTTTGATGAGAACAGAGCAGATTCACCAGATTCACGTCCTCCAACTTTTGAAACCAAACCCTCTGCTGTAACTTTACCTTTAACAGCAGTGGTGAACTCTGCAAGATCTCTTACATATGCTGAAGTAGTGCAAGGTATGACTCAGGAAAAACCAACTGAGCCTTTGTCAAGCTTGAGTTCTTTTGAGCTACAGGAGACTATGTCGTCAGAACACTTGGAAAATCCAAGTAGCCCAACTTTGATAGAAGATTGGTTTTATGATGTAAGACCTATTTCTCCTGAGTCTATGAGTTCTCAAGGAGAGCATMGACCCCTCTCTCTTGACTCACCTGTTCCCCAGTTCAGGTGTTCTCATATTGATTGCAGTGTGGATCTGTCATGCAACAGATCGTTTACACCAGAATCCAMATTATCAGACTGGGAGGAAACGGATTTGTGTCTGGAAAGTCTGTTTGATGAGAACAGACCAGAGTCTCCACATTCAGTTGTATCAGACTTTGAACTGGACAGGTTATTTAGGTACAGAGTTTTATCTCCAGATTCAATGTCCTCTGACTTTGACTTTGCACTGTTGTCTGATTGGCTGAGTGATTTGAGAGCATCCTCACCAGAGTCTGTGGCTTCAACTGAAGGCCAAATGTTGTCTTCTTTCCTGACATCTGATCAGTACTGTAACTACTACCTAAGTTGTTCAGACACAAGACCAACATCGTCGCTTTCAGTGTTATCAGATGAGCAGGACTTTGATATTTGTCTGAAAGATATGTTTAATGAGAACAGAGCAGATTCACCTGATTCACTTATTCCAAATGTTGAAGCCAAACACTCAGGTGAAAACTTACCTTTACCAGCAGTGGTGACCTCCACAAGACCTCTTACATATGCTGAAGTAGTGCGAGGAATATGTCAGGAAAAATCAACTGAGCCTTTGTCGAGGTTGAGTTCTTTTGAGCTACAGGAGACTATATCGTCAGAAC
>NW_013952501.1:1007209-1020142 GCF_001266775.1 Austrofundulus limnaeus | reverse complement strand
GTGTGTGTGTGTGTGTGTGTGTGTGTGTGTGTGTGTGTGTGTGTTTAGAGTTAAGGGTCACTTGACTCACCAATGTTGGGGTGCTTTAGTAAACGACAAATCCTCGCCTCTCTCTCCAGCTTTTGATGATCTGTGGGGGGGAAGAGAGACAGGGACATTATGATCCTTTATCTCTACCCGTGCTATGATTTAAATCATCTGACATGAAGTTGGAAGCAGCCCGGTTTTGCCTCAATGGAGGTCACGTTGTGTTTTCGTGTTACTGTCACTGTCAGCGTGTTTGTGTTGGAGTCTGTCGGGATGTGCTGGCTTCGAATCAGCTTGCTCTTTTCCTTATCTGAACTGAAGTGACAGAAATAATGTGACCTGATATGGTTGTGTGTCACAAGAAGACAGGGTGTAACAAACAACACATCAGCCCCGTCGTTGTAGTGGTTTATGGCATACAAATTGATGGTGGGTATGCACAAAATCTGTATGTGTGGACGTGAGGTGTTAAACTCTCCATGCAGTTTTCACTATAAGAATTGGTGAGCATAATTTTAAAGGCAAACTTTAACCCTAAGCTCTAAAGATTCTTAATTGCTTTCTTTGTGAGCTGAATTTTAAACAAAACATCAAAGTGATGGATGACACGTTCATGCCTGTGAGCCGAAAAACACACAAAAGTTCAGAAGCTGCAAAGAGGGTCAATCTGCTTTGCTGCAACTGAACCCCAAACAAGAAACATGGCGACCTTTGGGAGAGGAGACTGATTTTATTTGACTTTATGAACATGAAGTGACACAGAAATCTTTCTGTGAGGACAGTCAGGACTCTGACTCAGTTATTCTGAGTCAGAGACTCTGGACTCTGAGACTCAGATTGGCAACAGCAGTCATCAGAATGCGTTACACGGTTTGGAGGTGACCCACTTCAGCAACATCTCAGGGCACAGAGAACATGGAACACTGTGGAAGACGCCCCCATCTATAAATCAGATAACATTGTTGGTTTTCACTCGTATGTTTGTGTGTTCTTCCCCTACTTATAGTGATACTTTAGAATTTGTAAGTTTTGGAAAACACACACACAAAAAAAAAAAAAAAAACAGCAAGCAACACCATTAAATTTTCTTTTCATCAAAAAGACATTTCTGTTGTTTTTATTTTTTTATTTTTTGTATGTGTGTCAGAGTTTCATCCCTGAATGATGTTGGTATTGAATCATGCCTTTCAAAAACCTCAACCTCACAGGTTGTATAAAACCACTACGTGCCAGAGTTTATGGCCTCATTCTGATTGATTTAATAACTAAAATAATCTTTACTCAGTGTTTCTATCTGCAGCATTAAAACCTACAATATGACTTGAAACAAGGTTGTTCTTACATGATGGCTCATTGATCTTTTTACAGATAATGCTGCATATGCTCAGTGTCAAGTATGTTGGGATGCAAACTAACATGCATGGGATGCTCTAGATATATTCATGCCTACTTCTGGATCGTTACAATACATTTAATCTAAGCCAGGGATAGACAACTGGTGGCCTGCGGGCAACATCCGGCCTGTGGGTGACTTCTATCTGGCCCACCAATGAAAAGTTTACTGAAGTCGCAAGAACACTGTTTACCAGAATCACAACCAGGAGTCTGAACTCAAAGCATCTATGTGTTTATTTTTTGTTTGCTTCAAACAGTTTGCATTTATACTTATTAAACCAGAATACACCTGTTACACATGCAATTTATAATGAAATGTGTCAAGTTGCTGCACTGTATGATGGTTTAATAAACATAAACAAACATTTGGGTAAGTGTGCAGCACTATGTGGCCCTCTGGTAGTGTCAACAAAAAAACTGTGGCTCCTTCCATCATTTAAGTTGCCCCTCCCTGGTCTAAGCAGTGTTCACACCTACCTATGTTTCAGCTGTGCTTTACAAGTAATCTGACAATCTGCAACATTTCACAGTGAGGAGATTTTGCTATCACTTCGGAGCCCGCGAGGGGACATGGGGGGGATTTTTTTTCTTTTGCGTTACCTCGCAATATCTTTGCATTGCCTCGCAAAACTTTTTGCGTTTCCTCGCAAACATTTGTGTTCCTTCGCAAAATTGTTTTGCGTTCCCACTCAAAAGTTTGTTTTGTATATGAACTGAATTAAATCAGACTTTTATTTTGAACCATCCGGTTACCAAAACAGGATGTGTCGCCACAAGTTCGTGAAATTGACATTGATGTTGTGGCTGTACTGTGTAAAAATATCGGCATGCGACACACTTCCATACATGGCTGTGTGATATATTCATTCTGTAGCTGAATTAAAGCAGTAGGCTAACTCGCTAATGGTGAACGTGAATTTGTTGATAAACCGGCAGGCACAACAGTGATAAATGACTTTTGCGAGGGAACGCAAAAGAAAAAAAATCTCCCATGTCCTCTCGCAGGCTCCATACATCACAATGTAAAATACCAGTAAAACAAATTCATAGGTATGTTTGTCTATAAAAAGTCAAAAGACAAGCAGGTGTAAAGGAGCAAAAAACTAGAGTTGAATGCTGACCATACGAGAAATAGCTAAATGTATTTGGTGTGTGGAGCCCAGTTTTACACATGTGCAAAAGGGTTGATTACCAACCTTCCATGACCAAAGTGCAGAGGAGGTGAAAACTATTTAGAAACAAATTGGATTCTTTATCTTGTATTTTGATCAAAGCATTTCACAACTGTTGAACTTAAGACCCCAGGAAATCATTGTAGCTTCTGAAAAAAAGGTGTATGGTTTTATAAGGTTACAAGAAAGCGACACAATCCTGCACATAAAACTTGTAAAATTACTCTGTGAGTTTGTTAATGTGTCAGTTTGGTTGAACCACACTCTCAGCTGATGAGCACAGAGGCTCAGGCAGCCCCTGAAACAAGGGCAACTAAGTGGATTATTAGCAGGACCCTCTGAGCGAGGTCGCCGATCACTGTTTCAGTCTCACCATGCAGTTATGTGGTACTCATGCTTTAGAGTCACTCTCAGTCTAATGATCAAACATCTGATTTTCATCTGACGGTTTATAACACTTCTTCTATTAACATCATCAACACATTTATCTAATCCCTTTTGACACTTTTAAAATTTTTCCCTTTACTTTATTAATCTCTGGGAAACGTAATTTATTGTTGTTTTCAAATTAAATCAAATCTGATCAGACTTTATTTTCCTTATGAACTTAGGCTCACATGTGGAAGACTCAGCAAAAGAAACAGTATAAGCGAATGTGATGCTTTCTGGTTTCATCACTGGAATAAAGTTGCTCAAAAACTCACACAGGAGGTCATGTCCTGTTTGATGCTGCGGTTGTTTGTCCTGTGACAGCCACCCTCCTCCTCCTCCTCCTCCAGCAGCATTTTCCACCTCCTTTTTTTTTCTTTCACTCTGCCTCCACTCCTCCTCTCCCTCCTTCCTCCACAGGTAGCACATCTCCTCGCTGGCTGGACATCTGTTGTCTAGCAACTCCTGCACCAATCAGAGCGTCAGGCCTCCCCTCTCCTCTGCAGTGGAACCAACCTTGCATGCAAATGGTAGACATCCTAGAGTTCACGTGCAGCGATCAAACTCTACAGACAGAGGAAGTAACTGGGACTGTGGAAGCTTTCAGGATTACAGCTTTATAGGCTAACGCTCGCTTTGACAACATATAAGACATCCTGATTTACAGAACATCTTGGGTAAAAGTGGGAAACAATCAGCCAAAACTAAAAGGATGAATTCCTTAGATGAATGCATATCACCTGCCAGACTGCTGACTTACAGACTAATGCAAAGAAAGGATAAAGTAACCATTTTGGTCAAACTTTACAAATAATATTGCAACATGTTATGCTCAAAGTATATGTTGTGAAGGGCTCTCAGCTACAACTGCATCAAACTTTAGCTCAATGTCAGTAAAACTGCTTGAGTTACAGCGTTTTTTTGTGTGTTCACTAATATCCATCTTTAACTGGATTGACTCTAAAAGCTAATCAGTTGTATATTTAAGTTCAGTGATTAATTTCTAAAAGTTTCATTAAAATCCATCCAGTGGTTCATGAGATGTTTTGGTAACACAAAGGCAAAACATTACTGGAATGTGTTTCTTCTAAAGGAGGAGAGCACAAGTGAATGTTGTTTTTTTTTGGTCTGTACTGTTCTAACTTTTATTGCCTTACTTCATAAAAGTCTCATAAATCCCTTTGCTTTTTAATACTGCAGCTGCAAGCAACTAAAAATCGGCTTGACCCTCAGAGAGTCGGAGTTTGATAGTAATGGGTTGTGACTGGGTGACAAAAATGCTTCACGGCTCCCGAGCGTATCTGAGCACGTGCAAACTGGAACTCTGCTGCCACAGATATTTACGATGAGAGGCACTGTTCTCACGTTTGTTCAAACTGACAGCTGAACAGCCAATCACTGGAATTAACAGGCAAACACAACAAGAAAACAAAACAAAAAAATCTGTTGTAAAATATAAAGTTCTGAGTTATTTTTGAGTGTTTGTACTAGTTCTGTTTTAGGAAAGAAATTATAATTAGTTTTACAACAGTGACTATTGCCCGCTGTTGGCAAAGGCAAATACATGTGTTTTTATTTGTGTTTGTGTGTGCACCTTTGTGTAAGTGTGTCCTGTCTGTTGACATTATGCTACTTGGTGTGGTAATAGCTGAGCATCCTTCAGCACACACACTCTAAGTACTATTAATTGTACAAGATCTTTGCTTAAACTTTAATAATAACTGTCTTAGTCAACCCTATTTGTCTGTCAGCAAAATATCTCATAAAATATTGGATGGAGTTTAATGAATCTTTCAGAGGGATATCACCAGATGAATATTTGTAACTTTCAGATAACAGGCAGAAAGCACATCAAGCAGATGTAAAGCTTTTTTTTCTGCTAAACTAAAGTTTATTTATATTTGATCTTTTCAGATCACAATCACCAGCACATCTTTCAGCGAGGAAGCAGAGTCAGTTGTTTCTAACATACCATTGCAACAAACTAATTCATTGCCCATGTAATTACAACAGTCAATATTCATGGCAAATTCAGATAAACAGAAACTTAACTCTGAAACATATCCATCCAAACATCTACAAGATCATTTACGCCTAAAAGTGTTGCACTAAAACCTTTTTGACAACTGATGATTGAAAATCATTACATCACAAGACAAATAAAAAAAATCCACTGCAGACATTTAGAATCCGCCCACCGTCTCCCCTCACTGCTGCCTTGTTTCTTTAGTTTCTGATGTGTCGCGTCTGCAGCTGCACTGCAGCACTGTATTGTCTTACAGTTTCAGTTCACATTCTGTATGTCTGCTATAGACAAACTAAGACAGAAAAAGATAACAGTGGCAAACTTATAACAGTTACTGGATAAAAGCCATAGAGACTGAGCAAACGCCTGATGCAGAAGGTTAGGAACATTAGTTACAGTAAAGATGACACCTCTGTTGGTGAAACACTCAATTCCGGTTCTCATGACCCACTGTCCTGCATGTTTTAGTTATTTCCCTGCTTTGGCACACCTGATTTAAATTAATGAGTGATTAACAAGCTTCTGCAGAACTTATAGACCTGCAGAAAAGATGGAAACAACTAAAACATGCAGGATAGTGGACCACAAGGCCCGGAATTGAGAACGACAATAGCTCATGCAGTGATGAACTGAGCATTTTGTTGTTAAACAGATTGAGTCTACCCCTTTTAAAAATCACTGTTATAGATTTTTTTAAAGTTTTTATTGTATGCCACAAAACTGGAGAAAACATGAAAAGAAAATTAGGTACTGCATTATTTAGCAAGCCCATACAAACCACAGCAACTATCTGCAAACTTTAATGGCCTTAAAACTTTGAGACTAAAAATGTCAGCATGTGTGTGAATGTGTTTGTTAAAAAGAAAATATTGTATGTTTGAATGTTTTTAAATGTTTAAACTTCAATTTGAGCTTAAACACAAGAGCCAAGTGCAAAAAGCAGAGCATTTGCTGACCTTTGTTTTTAAAAGAAATTGAGCTAGGAAAATACAAAAATTTAAAAAGAATTTAATTTAAAAAAATCCTCTGAACAAAGCAAAACCAACATCTGCTTTATATTGACTTTGTTACACTCTGTGCAAAAAGTACCAGGAGAATTATCCCTGCCATGAGCCTGATTCTTGTTCTGTTTTTAGTTTATGCTTTGATGGCAATAAAGCCAGTAAGATCAATGTGCTTTGGGCTTAAACTTGCTTCTTTGTTCACACTGCAGTGGTGCTCTAAAAAAACACATCTATGTGTCATAGCTTGTTGGCGCTGCTTGGTTACAGTCGCAGGAGAATGTGGATCGATTCAACTTGTAGGCTCCTCAAAGTAATTTCACTGGGCTGCAATTGTTAAATTAATTGTTAAATTAAATCTGTAAGAAAATTGTGACAAAATAAGCAAATGTTTTGTTGGAGTCTCACTGAATTCTTTGTGTTTGTAACCAAGTGACCCATCAGCTATGTGGCTGTATTTTCAGCAGCTCCTTTTTTCGGAAATCAAGGCTTATTTTTGTGGACACAGTTTGCAAAACTGCATTTTAGGTCATGCTATTTAGTTGTCCACCTCATCCCACTTCATTTCTGCCTCAGCTCGCTTTGTACCCACCTTGAAATGCTTGGCCTTAATTAATTAAGTTTTCTTTTAATATCTTTCTCAGCAGAAACAGATTCTATTTTAAGCAACTCCATAAACCTGCTTTAGATAAAGTCTCAATAAGAGGTAATGAAATCAACTCTCTTAAACAATAATTTCAGCCAAGTTAAAAAAAATTAGTTAACATGTACAACATACTGTAAATGTAAACCATACAAGTTGCAGAAATTGCACTGTTCTAATTTTATTGGGTTCAAAGATGTGAAAATGTCGCAGCGCGGGCAGCTGAGCAGTCATTGACGTGGATGCATTTTCCACCTTGCAGAACACAGAAGCCTAATAAACCCATTCAGGAAACTGAGACACCGTCACCCTTGACTGGTTCCCAATAGAAGAAGAGTTATGAAACCGATAACTCTCTTGCTTTCCCCCCTCTGAGAAAAAAACAAAAGGTTGTTGGAGTCAAAGATAAAACTGCTCCAAGAGCACGCCTGGGAGGAACGACACTGTAATGTCTGCTGCTGTCTTAACCCAGAGTGTGTCGGAGAGACACATTATACTAATATTTAAAATTGGTTTCGTTTCAAGTTGACGTTCTGAGGGCGGCCTGACAACAAGACTCAAGAGAAAGAGGCAGACACAAACAAAGTCCCTTTATTATTCTCATATAATTAGATGCATAAATGAAGCCACATTATGCAAGGCACAATACTGAGTTAGCATTTGTATGCTGCAGATGAGGAACACAGGCAGCAGTAAGATAATGCAAAGCTGCAAATCATAGCAGTAGACTTGTGTTGAAAATGTTTCTAATTAAAAGGCTAGCATTTCTTAAAGAAATGCATACCACCCACCACCTTTGATAACAAAGGTTACTGATTAGGGTTGATTTGTTTTTGTTCGAAACTCGTTTTTAAAAACTCACAAAATCTTAGGATAAAGTCACTACTGTTGGATTCTAGTACCATAAACTTGAAAATTACAGCAGCTTGTGATCAGATCGTCTTTTTCTGGCTGCTGCCTTTAGAGGTCTCCACAGCAAACCTTCTGCTTCCATCTCACCAGCATTCTGCTCTGACGTACCACCCCTCATACATCCATGAACTATCTCTGTGGGCTTTCTTTGTCCTCCTCCCTGGCAGCTTTAAATTCAACATCTTTTGCTCAGTACATCCCCCTTCAATCCTCTGTACGTGTCCAAACCTTTGTCTTCAAACTGCTCAGCCTGACCTGTCCCTCTCCTAGACTCCTTTCTAATCCTGGCTGTGACTAGAAGGCAACTCAAAATTAAAAAATAAAGAATAATAGAAAAACTGCGAGAGAAGCACAAAGTTTGTGTTGCAGTCTGTGTCCAGCGGCCACGTTTTGAGCAGCCACCATTTTTTTTTGAGAAATACGGCTTGTTTTCTGTGTGCACGCCACGGCTTGAAAAATTGAGTTTCAGGTGAAACTAAAAACCTGTCTCTTTTCCAAAGACGGAAAATTTTGTTCAACGCCGAGTGCCTGCACATGTGTGTATCAGATGGAGACAGGCAGTGTGAAAGCACGACCAGCATTTATTTTTAGCCTTCAAGTACCCAGTGAGTCATGTGATTCCCCTCTATGTCACTGATCCCTCCTGTCTCTCCTACCCTCCTGCTTCTCCATCTTCATATCGCTCCTCTCTCCCACAATAATATCAACCGTCTCTCCCCACTTTTTTATCTTGCTTCAGTGGGAGGTGAAACAGAGAAACAGGAATGAAAATGACAAAAAGAAGAGAAAACAGTTTCATCTTATCAAATGATGGAAAGCCATCATCCCTAACTGTCCAGCACTGTGTCACTCCATTTGCGATGTAACATTTGCAGTGTGCAAAAAAACATTTTATTTTTATTCAAGACACTTAGGCAAATACATTCAAACAGACGAGGGATTAGAGATATGCAGAGGCAGCTGCATAGCAGCACACACACACAGCACACCAGCAGCAAACAGAAAGTGACAGCAGATATCAGACAGAGCAGTAGTGACAGGATACTGACACATGCATAAAGAGAGGACAAATATTCAACTGCTGCGAGGAACAGTCTGAATGCACGAACACAAAAACTCAAGTACCGACTTGCCATCTTCTCTCTCAGATTATCTCTCCCCTTCTCTCTGCTTCCTGTTCTTTCCTTCCCCCGTTTTTTCCCATTTTTTCGCCCGCTCTCTTTCACTGACTCATCTGCAGCTCTAAATGAAATGCTGTATAATCGAGACAGTGGGATGCACAAGTGTGATGATGCATGCCTGCACACACACAAAATTCTTTGATCTTCCTGCATTCCAGCATCCAAACCCCTTTCAATTACACAAACTGTCACACGCGCATGCACTTGCATACGCAAACACATGGCGGTGGAGAGGGGCAGAGGAAGGTCATGATCCTGCCAGAGAGAAAGGAATCAGAGTTGCAATTCTACAGCTTATCGCGGAAAGAGGCTAAGACCGTATCTGACGTGCCAGCCAGCACTGTATGTAAACCTTGAAGCACACATATTAGGATTGTGAGTGTGTGGGTGTGTGCAGACCCACATGGGGGTGGGATTAGTCTTTGCAGTATTTTTGGAAAATCTGGCCATGCGAGGGGCAAGACACTGATCCGTCTGCTGAGGTGTCTGTTATCAACACGGCACATGGGCAGGAGGACAGGAAGGTGGAGCAAAAAGTGTTTGAACAAGAAGGAAAGACGAATAAAAGAAAGGAGACAAAATAAAGACAAGCATTTTTTCTGACAGTATCTATGATGGCAGGAAAATATTGTTTCCCTATCAAAGGAAACATGGAAATTGATGTATTTGTTAAAAGCAATTGTTTTTGTAAATTATCTAATAAACAATGTGAAAAAGACGCAATTGTTTGAGTTTAGATGGTTATTATAAGGT
This sequence comes from Austrofundulus limnaeus, assembly GCF_001266775.1. NCBI lineage: Eukaryota > Metazoa > Chordata > Actinopteri > Cyprinodontiformes > Rivulidae > Austrofundulus > Austrofundulus limnaeus. The sequence continues at coordinate 1,010,603 of NW_013952501.1, read as the reverse complement.
GTGATCTTAAAGAACCTCAGCACTCTGGGTAAGTAATGGGTGTGCCATCAGAGCAAGTCAGTAAACAATGTTTTGAGGTTGATAAGGTGCCTACAAGGCTTTAAATTATACCAACCACAGCCACTGACAAACACAAATTACCTCAGTCAAGTGGAACCCATCCAGTCTCATTGTGCACAATTTGCTGAATTAGATTTTTTACAAACTGTGATAAAAGTTTAACAGCAGTAACAGCAATTGTCGCTTCTGCCTCTGCTGCAGACAACACCTCGTAAGACTCAGATGAGTTGTGGGAAAAAATGACAGAAGTCTAATTTATGTGACTTTTTTTTTTCTGCTCTCGGTGAAGTAAGATGCTTTTTCCTCCTCTCCTGCCTTCCCTTATCTTCCCTGCTTTGCTGCTTGGAACCTCCTTTACGTTTTCATCTGAAACCAGAAATTATGGATATTTCTATTTTTATGGATTTGGTTAGCTGGTCTCTTAATGAAATCTTGGAACAAATTCATGGGAGGACATATCAAAGGTGGGACCTCTGTTCGACTGGGACAACTGATTGGACATATATTTGGATTCTGATCACTGGATTCTACAGATTGGCTTGGTGGTCTCCTGGTGTTCTGCAAAACAGCGCCGGTGGCTATTCAGGCCATTTCCTGGCTGCCTGACCAATTTGAAGGATTGTCGTGCTATCAGCACTCAGACAATAGTCCTGTGCGAGCTGGACTCGGTCTGCAAGCGGTTCTTCCTGAGGGTCGCAGGCAGGCTGCGGTCCCTGGACTTTGCTGGTGAGATGGAATTGATCTTGGAGAAAGCTGATAGCTTGGCTCGGCAGGATTGCCCACACTATTTGTCTGATTGGATTTACCACATTAGGATGTACAGCGGACATTAAGGCAGATGGAAAATTATTATTGTTTGCCTGACCAAAAACATTTTCTTCTGTTCTCAAACAACTGTGATTACTTATTTGGCTCTCCCCTATGTGGCCTTGAATGGCTGTGGATCTTAAATTCTCCTGGAATTGAGGCTCTGCCCTACCCCTCCCGCTTTCACTTCAGCCTTCAGAGGAGCCGGATATGCTTTTTTGCTCTGTCCAGAACCTGCCCCTCCTACACTGCTTTACTGCTTTTTCAAGCGTTTTTTCTCCCTACCATCCAAAACAAAAAGGAATTATTGATTTGGTCAACTGGTCTCTGAATGCAATGGACACTATTTTTTCCACATTAAGACTGGAACGAGGGGAACGAAGCTCTCCGAGTGGAACGGTTGCTGCTGGGCACATCACTGCTTCTTGGGGAAGCTGGAATCTGATGTGTCTCGGATCACTTTCCATTGAAGATGTAGAAGATTTGTATATATTTGGATTTATGATAACTGGATTTCTGCTGATTGGCGGAGGCAGATTCTTGATCATTGGAAAAGTGAAAGCAATCCTGACAGCACTCCGGACCATTGAGAAGCTGCCGGGTGCAGTGGATGGATTTTGCCAGGCTGGGAGCACACAGACTCAGTTTCTGGGGAGATAAATCGCAAATTGAATGTGGTTCTGAAAAGAATTGCAGCTCAGGAGAGAGCCTCGGCATGTAGGATCATATCTGGGTGAAGCTCCAAATGGTGAGAGGCGAGAGGACCCCGAATTTGGTTGATTGAACCTTTTTTTGCCACTTCAGAGATGCAGTTAAGACATTAAAAAGCAGCAGGAAATTCAAGGCTGTTTTGCCTCAAAACAATTGTGTTAATCCCTTGGCTCCCAGCTACTTGGACTTTGCCATGCTATTTAAACTCCCCAAGGATGACATGTCAACAAGGGCTTGATTCCCTCCCACCCCAATCCCCCATGTTGGACCTGGCCTTAGAAGCCAAGACCAAGGAGGAGGAAACTCTGAACTCTGGTGAACCGAGCAAGAGTCTGTAACATCATGGACTCTGGACTCTGGCGGGTGCTGGGTGTTGGGCTCTTTACGGAGATCCACCCTCAATGTCACTGGCTCCACTGAACCCCACCGCATCTCATGTGTTACCTGACTCAAGCTCCCTCCTCGCCCCAGCTGACTTGCTCTGTCGCGAGTGTTTTTTATGCATATGATTTTAAATTCTAACTCATCTCTCCCACTGTGTATTTCCAAGCTGCAAAAGGTAGCATGACCTGGTTGCGCATGACCTGTTCACCTGTTCCCCCATGTTTTTTGTCATGTGTCCTCTGGAATGGGTGTTTTTAACTGTAATTTTCATTCTACAGTGCATCCCTGATGTTATATTTGAATGACAATAAAGTAATTCTGAATCTGAATCTTCTTTCATGATGATGATCCTTGCTCTGTGCAGGGATCTATGGCTGCGAGACCTGGGGGCACCTGTTCTCCTATGTTTGGCTATGTTCTGTCTTTTTGTGAATGGGTGTTCTGAACTGTAATTTCATTGTGCTTTGTACAACGACAGTAAAGGTTTCTCTTATCATAACGAAGCTCTTCATTTCTGTTGAGAAATTTGAGGTAAGATGACAGAACATCTCATTTTGAGTATGAATTACTCAACTATTAATTGGCCTTCCATTCTTCCATTTCCTTTCTACTTGCCCATGGTTGAGTTTACAGAGGCAACAAGTCCAGGACGGAAACCAAAACATTCCTCTCCTCAACATTACTCTACAACCTGAAAAATCACAAAGTGTCTCCAAGCCAGGAAGAGGATTTATAAACCTTGCAGCAAGTTCTGGATTTGCTCCAGTGTCTCCTCAATAGCTATGTTTACATGGACATAAGTAATCAGAATAAACAAGCAATCAGAATAAAAATGTGTCACGTAAAGGTCCCAATCAGATCTGATTCAGCTTGATCGGAATGAATTTGTAATCTTAATGAGAGGGGTGGTTTATACTTACTGTATATCTCAAGTGACCATTCCACCTGTTAAGCTACTTTATGCTTCATGAAAAACAGATTCATAAGAAAAATGTTTCTTTCATTGCATCTATTCACAGTTTTGGATGTTTGTGTTGTCAGAGACTAGTGGCTGATAACAAGTAAACAGTAGGAGAAAAGGAGAAAAACCTTAAAGGCACAACACACCACTGGTTCCCAAATAGGCTGGGTCACGTCTGTGCGTGCACATGCACGTTTGTGAGTGTGTCTTCATGAACTACAGTATGTATATGTGTGTGTGTCCCAAGCCTGAGGCAACCAGGCCAGCGGCTACAATTACAATGACGGATGTGAAAGAACTGGGTCGGCTTCTCAAGAGATCTGCCCCTGAGACGACAAGACCAGCCAGAGCCCTGAATCAATACAGAACACATGCACATGTGCATGCACACACACACACACACACACACACACACACACACACACACACACACATACACACAAACACACACACACAAACACACACACACTA
>NW_013952501.1:1001278-1004372 GCF_001266775.1 Austrofundulus limnaeus | reverse complement strand
CACACACACACACACACACACACACACACACACACACACACACACACATACACACAAACACACACACACTAACAAACAAGGTTGTGTGTGACAAATATTTGCATAGAAACTGAAAGGATGAATATGAACAACACCAAAAAGGAAGGTAAACAACAATCCACAAGTGCATAGGAGTCTGTCTGTCACTTACTGACATTAAAAGCTTCCCACACGTGCCCACACACACAAAACACACACGTTCCCTCTCAGAGCCTGAAGCCTATTTCAGAGCTCATCAGCATGTAACTCGACGACAACCAGGGATTTCTTTTTCTTTGAGCTGATGCATGGTGTGTGTTTGCATGTGTGTGTTTCCAACCTCTTGCAGAAAGCTTCTTGGTGTTGATGATTTTGGCAGCATACTCCTGTCCAGAGGAGATCTTCACGCACCTCCTGACCACAGAGAATGCCCCCCTTAAATTGAAAACAAACACATAAAACCTTTAGTGAAGTCATTTTGTAAAATAAAGGTCAATTGAGAGGGTTTCAAAATAGAACTAAAAAATCTAGGCTTAGTGTGAAAAGCCTGATGGCCAACCAGGTGCTTCAGTCAGAAAAATGTTTGAGCTTTAACAACCCAGTTCTGAGAAAGTTGGGTCAATGTGTAAAATGTAAAACAAAAAATAATGATAATCAGAAAGTAAAATAAAGCAGTAAACATAAAAACAGTATTTACCATAATAATTTGAAGTTGAACTAAACTATTGTTGCAGCAGCCACACAGTCATTTTCACAAGGTTCCCCCTCAACACATTTACAGGACACTTTGTCCAAACCTCCACACGGGACCACTGAAAAAAAGTGTCAGCCCACCTTCTTACTCTTTCAGATACATGTTGTTCAGGTGTGTCAGGGACATTTGTGAAGATCAAAAAACTAGGTCGTCTATATTTGAGGTGAACGCAGGAGCAGAGGGCTGCATCTAATGTGGCCTTGGAGAGACATCCACCTGCCTCGAATCTGCTCAGCTCTGCAGCAGTTTCACCAGAGCTCATCCAGAAAAAAATCTAACTGAAATCCTTACTTCAAATCAGTCCTGATGTTTGACACACTGCACTTCTAATATAAAGTAACTATATTAAATCAGTGTGACAGCATGATAAACTGGTGATTATTCATGTCTGATGAGCACATAGCGATGTGTAACATGTTATCTAACTTTGGCATGAGCAGCTAAAGCTAACCTCTAATTTATAGAGGATTTGTTTAAAAAAAATCAGAAAGCACAGGCAGTTATTGAGTAGCTCAGTTATGAACCACATCAGCAGAGACCCACATTACAAGAAATAAAGTAAATAAATTAGGGTTCAAGTCAGAAAATGAACCAATTGTTCATTTTTTCATGGATCTAAAAGTAGAACAACTGGCTCAACTTCCCATTAAGACTGTCTTTATAAAGGATTTACAAATGGTAAATGATTCGGTCACTAAAGAATTAGAACCTTCTCTATGAATAATAAGTTAAACCTGTTTCTTGACAAAACTGAGGGTACATTTGGTTTTTCTTTCGTGTATTTCTAACATTAAACATTTATCAGAAACATCTAAATAAATAAGCATAAAAACAAGGAAAAGTAAGTCAGATGAGCAAAACACATTGTTAGTACAGTTTATCTTGACAAATGTAGATGCTGCTTCAATTTTTGAAGTGTCATACCCATTTTTTACATTAATTTATAAAGTGTTTCATAGCCTTATACCAAAAGCATTTACAAATCTATCATAAAAGAAGCCTTATTGTATAGAGGAGAGGACACTAAGTTCCAAAAGTTGAAAAAAATTGAATAAACCTGTCTTAGGTTTTCTGATAATGCACTTTTGTCCAAGTTTTGTTTTGAACCATAGTTTGTCTTGACTTGTAGAAATTCAGCATCCAAATGTTTATTTTGTATATTTGAATATCTGTAAATCATTGCAGCCAGTATTGTTGATAAAAACAACTTAGACCATGAAAAACAACAGATCAATTTTGGTCAAACATTAAAAATAATATCATGCAACATTGTGAGGTGTCACGTTCAAAGCAGGTGTCATGGATGACTTTCATCAAATTATACCTCAGTATCTAAAATTGACTAAGTTACAACTTTATTATTTGTTCATAACTGTATGTTTTTCACCTTGTATTTTTGTTACTTCTGTATAGTTTTTATCTTTTTTTATTAATTTTGTCAATGTTTTTAACATGTGTGCTTCTATTGGAAATTTACTGCTGATTTCCCAATATTACTGTTCTCTTCTATGCTATTTTCAATTTTGTCCTATGTTTTTCTTTTTTTATTCTACTCTATCTGTATTTGCTAATAGTGAACAGTTGTGGTGTTCTTGAATTGGGTTGACACCAAAAGTTATTGGTCAAGTTTCACACCATCTTGCACAATGAATAGCACTTGGACCATGTGTTGTGGATGAGCTTAACTGCACCAAATGTTATCAAGAGCTATAAAACTGAATTAATAGCAATGTTTTGTGTGATTTATAAGATCAATAGTTGTGGTGGCCATCTTGAATTGGACTGGCTCCAAAAGTCAATCAAATGCATAAAGTAACAGGCAAAAGCAACACAAATAAATAAATAAATAAATAAATAAATAAAAGGTTTAGCTGAAAAAAAGTCCTTCTTCTGCAGCAGCAGGAGCTGACACAATCTAAAGGCATGTGTGTGCACTGATCTGCAATCATATTCAAGCGGAGAAACCTAAGGATGACCCCACAACCCTCCCCTTCACACACGCGCTTTTTCAAACCATGCACTTTGGTTGGTGTTCACACAACCTGCTCTCCTGCACCTCCTCTCTCGGAGGTGAGGTGAGGAACTCCCTGGCGGGTTCTGATCACTGACCGCAGGTCGGTTCTGGGCTGAGGAGGTGCATGGTGCTGCTGTCGCATTACACCGTGACCGTGTGCATTTCTGTCATGTGCGGGGTGGGTGGAGAGTGATGGTGGAGGTGGGGGTGAAGGTTGGGTTACTAAATCTCAAAGCTCACCCTTGCACGCAAACTCTCTCTCTCTCTCTCTCTCTCTCTCTCTCTCTCTCTCTCTCTCTCTCTCTCTC
>NW_013952501.1:999985-1001241 GCF_001266775.1 Austrofundulus limnaeus | reverse complement strand
CACCACCACCTGCCCCGCTGTGGCACCGCAGGTATCCAAATGCAGCATCAGCGGCGGCGCAGGCAGGATGGAGGTAAATGACGACACGCTACGTATCTCCTTTCATATAAGCACAAACTGTGGGCAGCAGTGTGTGGGATTAAAGCCACTGCACAGGCCTGCAGGAAAACAGAGTGTTTAAACCTCCACCCTGCATCACACAGGCTGCTGGATGCGCGCACACGCACAAAAAAAACCCAACACGTTGACACATGCACGGCATCAAAATCCGCGTCCTTTAAACCCAAAGCCGCATATTACGTAATTATCTTTTCCACCGACGATTATGAGAGAGAGGTAAAAAGCAGACAAGCGTTTCCTTACTTCCCCAGCTCCTCGAACAGCTGATATTCGTCGGTAAATCGCGTGCAGATCGTTAAGGCCATCCTGAGGCAGGTGTCACCGGGGGGGGGCGGGTGTGCGGGGTGCACAGACAGGCGCAGGGAGGCGGAGAAGTTGCGCTCACAGGCTGGGTCGCCCTCACTCGCTCACGCGGTTGTGAACACCGCTTTGGTTTTGTCCTGAACCTGCAGCGCAAAGGGACGGATTTATGCGCAGCCGAAGCGCATCAGTGGGATCTCTCCCTCTCTCTCCCTCTCTCTCCCTCTCTCTCCCTCTCTCTCCCTCTCTCTCTTTCTCTGCTGGAATGATGAGGATTTCTGCGGCAGCGCGCAGAAACAACAACAATAGCGTCAGTGCTTCAATCCTGATGGGTTGGGGTTTTTTTCCCCTTTCTTTTCACATCCAGTGGGTTGTCACGGCTCGTGGGCGCAGCATTTTGTGTGCGTCTCGGTGTCTCCTCTTGAGCGGCGTCCGTCCCGCTATCAACACGCACGCATCCGACGCCGCACTTACCGCACCTACACCCAACCGGGCGCTCAGTCCCGCCTCTTTGCCTGCATCCACTACTAGGCCAATGGCAACGAGCGGCATCACAAAACAAGATAAAATGACACCATAAGGGTTGTTGAGAGTATTAGTCTGCAAATAAAATTACAAAGAAATCAAAAAGGCTTATTGGTGTTTGTGAAATACTGTAAAATAAAATAAAAATAAAATAAAATAAATGAACATAAGGGTTGGAAAAAACATTCTGATAAATTCTCTCACTCTAAAAATGAAATGTTGGATTTACTTAACCATGTTATGTKACCTGGTTCCACTTAACTGAGTTGAGTAAATTCAAAGCAACATACCAGTTTTTTAACCAAAGAACA
>NW_013952501.1:994832-999923 GCF_001266775.1 Austrofundulus limnaeus | reverse complement strand
TGTTCTTTGGTTAAAAAACTGGTATATTGCTTTGAATTTACTCAACTCAGTTAAGTGGAACCAGGTCACATAACATGGTTAAGTAAATCCAACATTTCATTTTTACAGTGTAAATATAACCATTCATACAATGCAATCTTGAGTTTCAGATCAGTAATAAATTCTATAGTCACTGTTGACGTCACCATAAGCTTTGTTCAATTCCTGTTTTAAATTTCATCATTGCTATAATTATACTTTTGGGTTGGGCAGTATTGTTGTTTTTAGTTTCATTCAGGTGTGACAGAGATGTCCTTGTAAAACCTTTCAACATTTTTCTTGGCTTATGGTTGCCTTGACGTGATGCGATCAAGAATGCTCATCTTTCAGAACCGTACAACAGCTCCAGCTTAGAAAAATGATAAATGGTCAGAACTTATAGTGCTTTGTCAAGTAAGGACTCCAAAGCTTGTTACATCACCCACACACACACACACTCACACACTGGTAAGCTTGTTGCCACAGCCATGCACCGGCACCAACACTCGGTACGACTGCAACCCACCAGTGAAACAAGCCCTATGCCTCAATACGTTAGTTAACCTGTCAAATGTTTAAAACTAAGGAGTGCTATAATTTTAAAGAAAGATATGATAGTTTTGACTTTGATAGCAGGAACACATTTTAGCCTTTTCTTTGAACAGTCTGTAATATCTGGAACTGAGGAGACCAGCTGCTGGAGTTTATGGAGGGGAATGTTGTCCAGTTATTGTCTGATGAATCTAGATGTAACAGACTTTTCTTCACTTCAGGATGAGTCAAATGTTTTCATTTGGTGAGAGGTCTGGACTGCAGGCCAGTTCAGCACCCAGTCTCTTCTGCACTGGAGCCATTCTGAGTGGCTGCATCATCTTGCCGAGATATGCAAGTTCCTCACTGAAAAAGACGTCACCTTGGTGAGAGGATACATGTGTTTTTTGTTTGTTTTTTTAAACTGTATATAAAGTTTTGCATTGATGGTGCACTTCCAGATGTGCAGCCAGTGCCAGAAGTCTTAATGCACCCTCAAACCATCAGAGAGGCAGACCTCTGAACTGTGTGCTGTAAACAAGCTCCCTCTCCTCTTTAATATGAAGTATCTGCAGGCACAATTGTTTGATTCTTTTTGTTTTAGCTGTGGTTCTGAAAAATAAATCAGCAATAGAAGACAAGGCGGTAAATCAATTGTTTTACATCTGTAAAATGCATGTGACCACTAATGACCCATTAAAACACTAAGCAATCACTGAAGTTTCAGTTTCCATCACTTGTGTTTGTTTTTAATATGTAAAAATTAAGAAAAAAAACATGATCTGCCCCAGACACATTACATGATATGTGATATTAAACAAAAAGACAAACACAAGTATTTTGATGTTGAGATATTTATTCAGAAACCTTTAAATATGATAAATACAAAGATAAATACATATTTTAACAATAGAATAGAATTCAAGTGCAATTTTCCAAATATTACAAGAGCAACACAAATAAAAAAGCATGTTTGATACAAACAATCATAGTGCAAGAGAATCATTGTCATTTCCAACAGTGAAATGTAAGTAAAATGACCTTGTCATTTCATCGATTTATTTCTTTTTGTTCTAGAATGAAGAACTTCTTTCCTGTCTTTTCAAAGGTTTTTGCTGCAGAGAAAAAGAACAGACAGAAAACAATTAGTTTGTGCATCAAAATCTGAAATTTCACACATAGACAGACATGTCCTCATCAGTCATGAGTCTAAGGCGACTCTTACCTGGACATCATCTTATCAATCACTTTTTTCACCCAGGGAGCTTTAGGGTCCAGGCAAACCTCTTGACCTGTCTTTTTCAGCGTGGCACTGCAACACAAAAGCCATAAAAGCAGATGTAAGTTTTCAAAACTCAGTCCGAATGATTCCTGTCTAAACGAGGTGAGGACTTGCTTCTTACATGATCTCGGTCTCCTCGCAGTGGGAGTTGGCAGGAACCAGCTCGACTTTTGCGATGTGCCGGCCGATGGGTCTGCTCTCCGTCTGAATGCAACGACAGTGCAGCTCCACTCCCAAGCTCCTCCGACTCCTCAGACTCCTCAGACTCATTCCTGTGTGGAGATTAGGATTGCATATGGTCAGAAAATGCATAGAGGTCTTGGTGCATGGAAGACAAGATGAGAGAGATGAGCATGTTAAATAAAAGGAGGCTTACCTTCAATGCCGGCAAGGAGGGCCAAGACAATCACAACAGAGAAGGCGATAACTGTGCTGCTCTTCATTTTGCCTTGTAAATTCTGCTTTGACTAACGCTAAAAGATGAAAATATTCTTCAGAGAACTAATACTGAAAGACGTTATTTATTCTGCGCTAGGCTTCTCTTTCACAGTTCCACTTTTCCTCTTCACTTCCAGGTTGAGCTGCTTTCTCCGTTTGCTGTTTGAATGTAGCAGTCAGAAGGCTCCTCGCTTATATGCTGATCCTCGGCATGAGTCATTTCCTTTTTTTCAGGAGATTGTGCAATGTGGGAGTCTCTGCAGCCAAGCTGGGAATTTACAGCGCACATTTCACTGGCTCTTTCTCTCAATAACTTTTACTGGCTCTGATTTGTCAAGAGACAGCCTGCTTTAACAAGTGACACTCATTCAGGGGTGTCATGAGGAAAAAAACAGAGTGACTGTAATCCTGTTACAAATCGACTGAGTTACATATGGCATTTTTTGACCTCATGCATCAAAGTTCATGCACCTCACAGGTATGTTACATCAAGCACGTGGATTATAAATTGATCAACTGACAAATATTTCGCAGGTGACATGTAAACAGCAATATGAAACCTCCTGATTCTTAATTACTCCGAGGTTGTGTGAAAAGTCCCTTGATGTTGTTGTCTGTGTGTGTTCACGTGTCTGTCTGTTAGCAAAGTTTAACAGAACTTTACTATGAACCATTAGAAACTTTTTAATGAGTCTTGCTGAATCGCCAGATGAACATTGATTAACTTTTGGTTTCAATCTAATTTAAGATGGCCACTATAGCTAATATCAAAAGAAGGACTATAATTCAGTCATTTTTAGATATACTGAGGTTAAATGTAAGTAATGTGATAGTAGCTGAGAGTCATTCACAAAACATACTCTAAGTATAGTATTGCATAATTTAATTTTTGTGGTTTGATCACAATATCTCCAACTTTGTCATTTGTCGACATAAGAAGATTTTTGTCTAAAACTCCAGCATGAAAGGCTGAGAAGATCCCATATGTGGCAGGAGTTTCAGAGAAACTGAGACGTTTGTTCTCTAAACATGACGTCCCAGTGGCTTTCAAACCCCAAAACACGTTGTGACAAAGATTAGTTCACCCCAAAGATCCAGTTCCCCGGCAAAAACAGAGTAATATAGTATATGTTGTTAAGTGTCAGGAGGACTGTGATCAGTCATACACTAGAGAAACAAAACAGCCATTGTTCAAAAGAATGAGCCAGCACAGACGAGCTACATCATCGGGTCAGGACTCTGCAGTTTACACTCATCTACAGGCCAGCAGTCACTCTTTCAGGGATGAAGATGTTCTCATTCTTGATAGAGAGGAACGTTGGTTTGAGAGAGGAGTAAAGGAAGCCATCTTTGTGAAGAAAAAACATCCACCATTAAACAGAGGTGGAGGCCTTCGTGTCCAGTTGTCCTCCTACAACGCTGTTATTGCGGGTATGACTCCGCCCCCTGTGAGCAAAAAGATGTGAATCAGGGCCCCAATGATGACCAACACAAAGGGGGAAAGAGAAACAAAAACAAGGGGATGTTGAACCCCGCTTGCATTTACTACATACACATGACACGACACCTAAGAACCATAGCATTCAAACCAAAAGTCAGGTGATGGGACACATGACCCTCTATGAACAATAGAGGTAATCAAAGCCTATTGTTAAGCGATGGCCCTCTTTTGCATGTGACTAACCTGTTTGTCCTCCATGTGGAGGCAGTGCTTATAAGGCTGGGTTCACCTGAAACTCATCAGACTGAAGAAGTCTCTTGGAGGAGAGACGAAACGTTTCACTAAAGAAGAACCCATCCAGAGGACCTACTTATTTTTTCTTTTTGATTTTTTTCTACCTGGATTACTGAGATGCATCAGGACGCTGAGAAGATTCCTTCAAGGAATCAGCCTCAGATCATTAAACTACACCTCTTTAAACCTCTTTAGAAAGAGACACATAAATCCTTTTCTGTAAGATTTTTTCATCGCTGAAAGAGAAAAAAAACAGAATTTCTTGAGTCATAGTTGTAGACGTTTAACGGATTCTTAAGATCTTACTATTGCAACTTGATTAACACACGCATTAAAACCATGTTGACATTTCCTACATGAACACCAGGTAACGTGCCAAAAAGCTTCATGGGACTGAATTCTGATGCAACCTCAACAGGCTCCAACATATCATTTCAAACGTCACAGCAGCGATTTTCACAAACCAGCTGGAAGCAGTAAGTCCCTTATGAACAAGAGTTTAAGTATTGTGACACGTTAATTAATCACTTTTAAATTCTTGAAATCAAATCATTCAGGGGTTAGGGGTAAATGAAAGGTAAAACTGTCCTAATACAGATAGAAAAATAAAATCTGTATTTTGAAAATGTGTTCAAATAAATATATTTAGATGGTAGTTTCATAAATGAAAATAAAATAGTCCTGAAACTGAAAAGAAATGATGTGTTTCATGCACATCCATATATTTCTAATAATATGAAGTGAAAATTAGGTATGGGTAAATATAGAACATGTGGTGAGCCTCGCTGGAAAGTTTTTTTTATTTTTTTAAATGTATGTGACCAACATTAGGTACATATCAAATGACCTTTTTATCCTGCTTCCTTAAAAACTAACTCACGTGCTGTTGGAAATTTTTTTTATCATGTTGTTAAAGAATGACAAACCTGCTTATTCTGTCTATTTATGGAATTACAACATGCCTTTATACTTGTAACATGTAGCAAGTTCAGATTTTCTTTTTCAATGCAAAATCATACACCCCACTAACTCACTCACTCACACACACACACACACACACACACACACACACACACACACACACACA
>NW_013952501.1:987716-994822 GCF_001266775.1 Austrofundulus limnaeus | reverse complement strand
ACACACACACACACACACACACACACACACACACACACACACACACACGCGCGCGCACACACACACACACACACACAACAGGAAACAGACTCTGACCACCACAACAAAAATCACAGGAAGTAAGAAATAATCTGGTCAACGTCAGCGTTGTGCAACTGAATGTGGATATTTTAAAATTTCCCCAAACCCTAATGTGACAAATACATCATATTAGAAAGCTGCTCGGGGACCACTGCTTCTCCTTTTGTCCCCTCCATCAAATTTCCTAAACTTTGTTCCATAGATTTTGCACATGCAGACCCATAGAAAGACTGCCAGATAAGTTTTGTTTGTTTAGTTGTTTTTTTTGATGACAATAGACTCAACTGGATAAACTCTGATCATTCTTTTTTTTTTCAGGGAAGTTAATCACATGTGGTGAATGTGAAGAGAAAGATGAGAAGGTTATATTGCTTTGATATTGCAGGAAACTATGCCCACAGCCCCCTCTGTCAAAAAAAATCCAGTTGACATAAAAACATCTTCAAGACTTCAAGACAGGAAATCCATTTCTAATCAGTGAACAGAAAATTAACAAAACATATTTTTAGTCTTGAGAACATCATTAAAAACACTGAAACATATCAGTTCCCTCATCGCCTTTCATGTAAGTAAAATGCCGTAAATGACCTCATCTCATGTGATATTGTGAGAACTTGCAAAACACGTTAGCGCTCAGATATTATGCGATTGATTATCAACTACTACAGGAAGTTTAGCTCAGCAGCTGAAAAAGTGATGGCTAGTGTCAGTTAGCTGCGGTGGCCGTCTTGAATCACGTTGACTCCAAATGTTAATCTGTTGTATGTGCACATCCAAGGATTTATTTCAGAGTTTCGATAAAATCTATGTAGAGGTACATGTGCAAGTTTGCTAACAGACAAACAAATACACACACATATGCAAGCATTTACATTACTGCCCACTTTCCATGGCAGCAGGTCAAAGAAATCTGACTGCTTCCAGAATATTAATTTGTAAAACACACTCTTTCCTGCACATTGAGGATTGTTGCACAATAAAGCAAAGAACTGAGCAGAATTTCGTAATAAAAAATACACACAAAGTAGACACCATACAAAGAGGCTGCTGTATCTTGAATGGCAAGCTGCATATACTGACATACTGTATGCTATCACTACTTTGTCATGCGGAAACAGAGCACAAAAAGCCTGAGATTAAGAGTATTAAAGCAGGAGCTGGGAAAATCAGAAGTGAATCACGGTGCCTTTTTGTTTTGTCGGTGCATGTGTGAGAGCTGGTAGGTTTACGTTATCAGTCGTATGTCTGTGTCTAGTGTGTTTACCATAGAAGAGTTGGGCCCAGTCAGGGACGAGCTGTTGCCAAATGATTAACTCAGTCAAACGGCGCTGGGAATTCCAGGAAGTGTCGGGGAGTTTTTACTTGCTCGTTGTCACATGTGAAACTTGTATTTGGAGTATCTGCTTGAGAAAGGATGGGTGGCCCTGCAGCAAGCATTCCACATGTCTGCAGTGCCATCTTTCTAAGGACACGTCATGTCAGGACTAGCTTGTTGACTTGTTTTAACCACAGCAGATAAAAATCTGTGCAACCTCTTCAAAGTAAAATTCACCTGCATCCCTACATTGCTCCAAGCTTTAACAAAAAGTAGGTTTGTGATAAGATATAACCACATTGGCTCTGTTTTTTCTCAAGATAAGCTGATACTTTATTTATTTATTTATTTATGCATGAAATGCAGCAAATTACATGCATTCTGTAAAAGAATGCAAGTTTTTTTTCCCTCTCAGTTGTTCTTGTGTTTAAATTATACAAATTTAGCAAGATTTTCTTTTTGTGCGTTTTTTTTTAAATAAAAAATAACCCTGAAAATTACAGACAACGTGACAGGAAGCAGAAGATAAATATTTAATAAAAAAATGTGCAGACAGATTTAACTGTTCAACTGGTTTATCCAAAAGAAAAACTAAAGTTTTACTTTTGATGTCTTATACAGTTACAGTATGTAACCCTATGGCTATAACAAATTGATAAAATGCCAAACTGTCATTGCTTAATGGATTACTAGAAAATTATAATTTACAGAAGGGATTAGAAATGTTTCTTTGGAATTTTATTTTATCTACCAGAAATCTAAGTAAGTGAGCTGTTTTCGCTTAGTTTATGTAAATCTGAGAGGAATAATACCCTCCACCCCTTTTCTTTTCTTAAAAGAGGAGAGGAGGAACCTATAAACAGCAGCCAAGTGTTTGTTGAGCAGATTTGCAAGAGATCATAGTCACGAAAGGAACAATTGAGCTTTGAACAGATCTTTACATTCCAGTAAAAATTCGAAAATACCTTCAAATTTGTTCAGACAACATGTCTCCAATCACCTTTGCGGCACTCCTAGTATTCCTGACTATTCATGAAGGTGAGTGCTTCTATCAAATAATATGATTTGTTGTATTTAAAAGCACTGACATGATCTGGGTCATGTGGAAATGCATGTTTGTGTTAATGACTGGTTTTTACTCCCCTAACATTTAAAAACTTCAGCGAGCTCTGTGAATCCGAGATTGAATCTGCGATGTCAGTGCATCAAGAAGGAGAAAAAGCCCATAGGGTATCACATATCAACGCTGAAGGTAAACCCTGCAAACTCCCACTGCATGGACATTGAGCTCATGTAAGTCTGAAGCGCAAACTTGTTGGTGGTTTGAAATAGTCAAAACGTCACAAGGGCTTAAACTGATGTCTTTCATCCCGAAGTGCAACTCTTAAAAATGGACTAAAGGTTTGCCTGGATCCTGAAGCTCCGTGGGTCAAAAAAGTGCTACAGAAGAAACTGTTATGGTGAGTCATGAATGTTTTTCTTGTAAAGTTAAATAGATAAACAGAATAGCAAACTCATGTAAGAGACAAAGCTGTGTTTTCTCTTGCAATCAGCAGCTGACACATATTTAGCTGTTTGAGAAACACATTTCGACAGCACAGCTTTTTGTGACATTAGAATCACCTGGATGACAAATCCAAATTATTCATTCGTTTTAGGGACATTAATCACGCTTAGTCAACAGGAAGAGAAAGATGAGAAAGTTGTATTATTTTGACACTGCAGGAAATGCTGTTACTGTATATCCAGTGTGGTCAGACCTTCTAGATGGCTATATGTGCACGTCTCATACTGTGGAATCTTGTGTTAGTGCTCAGACATTATGGGCATAACTCTCAGCTACTACCACCAGATGTTTAGATTAGGTTAGAGCCATGTTTGTGTCGGTTAATGTTGATGTTGGCAATCTTGAATTGGATTGACTCGAAATGTTAATATGATGTACATCCAATGATTAAGAGATCTTTAAGATATGTCCAGCGCTTCATTAGATATTTTGCTAACGACACAGACAAATGAATACAGATAAATGTAAGACATTTTCAACTTTCACCTAAAACTAAAATCTTTTTATAATTTCACAAAAGCTTTTATTTGTCTCCCTTTCTAAAATTTAATAGATACCTGACAATATGTTAGTTTAAAATTCCTATGATGACATTAAACATCTAATCTTTTCCATAAAACTGACTTAAAACATATAAGGAAAAGTGTCTGTAACAATTTGCCACTTTTTAAATCCCTCTGGTGGTGTAGCTGTTTGTGTATTTGGGAATAATAAAAAGAAATGACCTACAAGTAGGACAAAAAGGCAGAAAGTCTTGGCTTTTTACAGCTCTGCTTTAGACATGTGGTTTCCTAAGCTGGGTTTGGTTCCCACAATTTGATTAAAAGAACACAGAGTTTGGGTTCTTTAAATAGTCTTCAGAAATCAAACAAAATTTCACGACATTTCCTACTAGCATATTTTCATTATAATTGTTGAAAAAAAACCCAAATGTCATAAATGAAAAGAAGTTACAGTATAACATAATGATTTACTTATTTGAGCTAAATAAGCCCGGACTGCCCTACCTGCAGAGTGTCTGGTTTTAGCTTCAGGAGTAAATTACAGTGATGCCATTAAAGTGAATGAGCCTTCTTCATTAAACGTGTCCATTTCCTCCTTTGTAGGCAGACACTACGAAGAAGAAGCCTTCACCTGAAAGACTTTCATCGTGGAAACACTGATTCTAACGTCACAGCAAAACCCCCTTTATTTCTTTATGATTGAGAGATTTATGCAGCAGCTGCAACAGTTAATATGATTGTATTGAGCCATGTGAGAAAAAGGCAGAAATGAATGATGGTGCAAAATGATTAAGTCAGTAACTTCTGTGGCTCCGCTGACACATTTAGTGTTATCGGCCTGACAAAGCCGTAATCAATAGTCAGAAGTGAAGAGGCTGTTCGGAGCAGAGGTGAGGCAATTTCAAGAAACAAGAAAGGAGGTCTGAATGTAATCTAATCACTAATACCTATATGTTAAACATTTTTTCCAGTGCATTGTTACTTTAAAAGATATTGTGAAATCCTATTTTTCTATCATAAAGCCGGGGAAATGTAAATAATTTTAGTGGAATACTGCATGTACTGTATGCCTCTGCTTCAGAGTGTGAAGTTTACTTTACAGTTTGCTTTGTGTTTAAACAGTAAATATACATAAAAGTAGAAAAGTAAAGTCATGTACTATAACAAAGTGGTTATTCTAAAAGAACAGTGGATAAATTGTGATGTCACTTGTAATGACTCATATTATTGCTTGTTTTTACAATATATTGATGTGATTTCATCCAAGGTTTTGTCATTGTTGCTTTGAACATATTCAAATGTTGTTTTATTTATTTATAATGAGAATTTTTTAAACAAAGTTGTGACATACAGAGCCCTGTTTCAGAAAGCAGGATAAGTGAAAATCTTAAGTTCTAGTCAAGTCAAGTCAAGTCAACTTCATTTATATAGCACATTTAAAAACAACTGCTGTTGGCCAAAGTGCTTCACATATTGCAAACTAAAAACAAAGCATTGCTAAAAGAACGCAAATGATAAAACCATAAAAACAGAATAAATAAATAGGAAAACAACTCTCAAACTACATTAAAAGCTTTTGAAAACACTTGTGTTTTAAGAAGAGACTTAAAAACTCCAAGAGTTGAGGCCTGTCTGATGTGAAGAGGCAGCTGGTTCCACAGTTTAGGAGCCACAACTGAAAAGGCTCAAAACTGAAAAGTTCTGGAGAAATGATCGAGGTTATACTGAGAACTGATCAAGGTTTTACTGAGAACTGATCGAGGTTATACTGAGAACTGATCGAGGTTATACTGAGAACTGATCGAGGTTATACTGAGAACTGATCGAGGTTTTAATGAGAACTGATCAAGGTTTTAATGAGAACTGATCGAGGTTAAACAGAGAACTGATCAAGGTTATACTGAGAACTGATCGAGGTTATACTGAGAACTGATCGAGGTTATACTGAGAACTGATCGAGGTTTTAATGAGAACTGATCGAGGTTATACTGAGAACTGATCGAGGTTATACTGAGAACTGATCGAGGTTTTAATGAGAATTGATCGAGGTTATACTGAGAACTGATCGAGGTTATACTGAGAATTGATCGAGGTTTTAATGAGAATTGATTGAGGTTTTACTGAGAACTGATCGAGGTTTTAATGAGAACTGATCGAGGTTATACTGAGAACTGATCGAAGTTTTAATGAGAATTGATCGAGGTTATACTGAGAACTGATTGAGGTTTTACTGAGAACTGATCGAGGTTAAACTCAAAACTGATCGAGGTTTTACTGATAACTGATCGAGGTTTTACTGAGAATCAATCGAGGTACTGAGAACTGATTGAGGTTTTAATGAAAAATGATCTAGGTTTTAATGAGAAATTGTTGAGGTTTTACTGAGAACTGATCGAAGTTTTACAGAGAACTGATCAAGGTCTTACTCAGAACTGATTGAGGTTTTAATGAGAACTGATTGAGGTTTCAATGAGAATCGATCAAGTTATATTGAGAATTGATCGTGGTTATACTGAGAACTGATCAAGGTTATACTGAGAACTGACCGAGGTTTTAATGAGAAATGATTAAGGTTTTACTGAGAACTGATCGAGGCTTTAATGATAACTGATCGAGGTTATACTGAGAACTGATCAAGTTTACTGAGATCTGACCAAAATTTTACTAAGAACTGATCAAGATTTTACTGAAAACTGAGATTTTTCTGAGAACGGAGGATGTCCTAAAAGGTACACCTTACTCAGGATTGAGTTATCGAGTTGGTATAACCTGTTCCGAAACCGAAAATCCTGAGTATCTCAGAGCAAGTTAGGTTGATTCAGAGTATCCGACTTCTACCCAGGGTAGAAGGCAGATACTCACATGTACTCACATGGTCTCGCTCTGAGTCTAATTAAAACGTCAGTAGAACAACGTCGCCATCTCTTGGACACAGATGAAAATCATCAGACTGTCAGAGTATGGCTGCAAAATAAATTCCTTGAGCTGTATTTATTTTATTAAAAATCACATTTATAAAAGTTTTCCCTGTTTCACTTTTTTATTTTTGTTTTGTTTCATCTAATAGAGGCTTCTCAGGAAATGAGAACATCTCGTCATCTTTATTGCAGTTTCAAAAAGGAAATCTTAGCAGACTGTATAGCTTCTGTTTATTTATTTTCCTCCATTTCATTCACGTCTGTGACATTCATCTTGTTTCAGATCAGTCAATATATTATTCATCCTCCCCAGAAGTCTTGATTACCCGATTAAAACATCTAACAGCACTACTTCGATCTTAACCAAATTCATAAATATATAAAATAGGTTAAACATAACCCGATCAAAGGAAGCCTGTAAAATGTTACACAGACGCCTCATGATTAGGAATTACAGGTTAAAAAAAATGAAACACTCTCTCAGACTGATGAAAATGTAAAGCCTGGTGCTAGGTTTTTTTTTTTTCTTGTTTACTTTAATCATTTTTAATGCACATGTAAAAGAAAATTCTAAAATGTTATGGTGCTTTAAAAATTGAACAGAAACAAAGATAATAAGCAGCCTAAGTTTAAAAAAGCTGACAAAAATCAAGAATGTTTTAAAATATTATCAAACATCTGAAGAAAAAAAATTAATATGCACAGTATTGCTGTGTTTTTCA
>NW_013952501.1:924904-985468 GCF_001266775.1 Austrofundulus limnaeus | reverse complement strand
AAAGTACAGTTTTTAAATCAAATGTTGCTGAAAACAGCAAGTTTTTTGTGTGCTTCTTTCTGTTAATTTGAGCTATTTGTGCTTCTTGCTGTTGATGCTATTAGCTAATGTTCAGCTGATATTAGCTAAAGGGTTACATTTTTGTGAATATTTCAGTTGCGTTCTACTTAGTTTCGCAAATTTGTGCTCTTTTTACTTTCTTATGCTAATTTTAAAAACACAGCTACATTTTAGCTGTTTTACTACACATTTCGGCTATTTTACAACAAATGKTCACTTTCTGTACTGTTATGCTTTTTATTCTGCTAATTTGACTTTATTATCACCCCTTTAATCATCTAGCTGTCTGCTACCTTTGGCTTGTTTTTGAGYTAATTTTAACTTTTCAGCTAATTTTCAGCTTCTTTCTCCTGTTTTCTGCTATGTTAAACTTTTTTGTGCCTCTTTCTGTTTTTCAAAATGAACTTGCATTAACGGTTTTACTATTAAACATTTTCAGCTCCGTTTCAGCAGCTCCCATTAAGTTTTTCAGCAATACTAGCATTTTTGCAGGAAATGCAATTTCTCCAGATATTATTATTATTATTGTTGTTGTTGTTGTTGTTGTTGATGATATTATTATTATTATTGTTGTTGTTGTTGTTGTTGTTGTTGTTGTTGTTGTTCATACATCACGTTTGACAGAACAAACAAAGTGATTGTGTGTTTTTAATGTCTTTTTTTTTGTTCAGTTAAGATCAAAACATTTGACATTTTATTTTTTTGTCATTTACAGTTCTGTGAACTCATTGGATGACTTCGGTCACGTGGGTCTGATAACCCGGAAGTACTCCAGGTTTTAACCAGTCACAGCCATTCATTCCCGTGACTCGTCGTGCATACTGACAGAAATCTGCGTAAGGTTTTTAGCCTTATTTTAAACAGTATTAAACACATTTTAATTGTTGTTTTATTGAGTTTACATTGGCTAAAACAAATGAATAGCTTGGATAGTAATATGTAACCTAAAAAAGGTGTCAACGAGTTTGGTAGAAGTCCTTGCTACCGGTGTTGAGCCGAAAAAAAGCACCCCTGCCGGCAGGAGTGACTCTCGCTGCTAGTTAGCTGGAGCTGCTAACGCTGAGCTCTTCAGAGCAGCTTAAAAATTGTATCGCGTTAATAAGACACTGAAGTTGTAACATTTGTAATGCTTGACGGTAAGAGGTTGTTGTCAACAACATGGCTAACTATAACCTGGCAGTGACAATTAGCCGCGTAGCTAACTTAGAGCAGGGCGTTGGTTCAAAATCATTACGGTAAATTTAAACATTTCGTAGATCTTGCGGCGTCAATTTGTATGTTTAATGTTTAGGTGGAGTTGCTAACCGTGAAACTGCTGAATCCCCCTTCCCTTCCCAGCATGGCTTCAGATTTGATGGAGATTGACGACTCTCTGTACAGGCAAGTGTACCTTCTCAGTCAAGTGCATTTACTTCATATTTTTTTTCTAACATATTATTTCTTTCCTCCTCCAATCTTCTCCTCCCTCCAGCCGCCAGCGATATGTGCTTGGAGACAGTGCCATGTACCAGATGGCCCAGTCCTCAGTCTTTCTCAGTGGAATGGGAGCACTGGGAGTAGAGATAGGTGGGCAAGTCATCACATTTTAGCCTCACAACACTGCTATAGCTCACTAATCAACTAACAAACAGCTGTGATTTAGCATGAACACAATTTGTCTTTTGTTTTTTTTCTAGCAAAGAATATAGCCCTGGCAGGTGTCAAGGTAGGCACACATCACAGTCTAACATCCAGCATCCTTGAGATTAACTTTTTGTATGCATGAGCTGTATCTTTGTGTGTCTGTTTTCTGTACAGACTGTTACCCTTCATGACACAAAGACGTGTGAAGCCTGGGATCTCGGCTCCAACTTTTTTATTCGAAAAGAGGACGTATCGAGCCAGAGGAGGAGGTAATGCATTCAGCACGGATGGACTGGTGATGATTCTGTGAACACCAAAAAGGGTGTCGATGTACTAGTCAAACCCAGAAACAACTTTACTGAGCCTGAAGTGTTGACTCCAGAAGTTTCTGGAGCAGTAAGGGTTGTTATTTTGAAATTATGTTGCCGCGTTCGAAACATAAATTGGTCCACTTGCTGTACGTATACACAGGTTTGCTCTTCCTGTCCTGGAACGCTTGTTTACCTAGCCTCTCATGTTGCTCTCTCAGGGTGGAGGCAGTGTGCCCTCGGGTTGCAGAATTGAACCCTTACGTCCAAGTTGACACATCTTCTTTACCTCTGGATGACAACACGGATCTGAGTTTTCTCAGAAAGTATCAGGTAAGTCGATGCGTTTCGGTCTGTTGTCTATAGAGAAACTCATTGAAATTTTGATAAGATATAAATGACGTCAAGCACTCCTGCTGGTTAGTGGGAGCTGAACGTTTGTATTGATGTGATGCAGCTGATCTGCAATAAAACTGAAGATTGTTGTTCCTGTTTGTTTTAGAAGAAAATAGTTAAAATCACTTTTGTTCTGTCTGCTATAGACCATGGTTAATGTTTAGTGTATGATAGTTGTGCTCTCTGCTGCAGTGCGTGATTTTGACAGAGGCCAGTTTGAGTTTACAGAAGAAGGTAGATAAGTTCTGCCACACACAGCAGCCCCCCATCAGAGTAAGTCTACAGTCCTGAGTGTGTTTATATATAACAGCAAAGCAGCTAAATCATGTCTTGCAACACATGAATAGGGAATAATGAATTCTTCTGTGTATCAATCAAACTGTATCTATTTCCACCAGTTTATCAGCTGTGACGCGTACGGCATCTGTGTGCGAGTGTTTTGTGATTTTGGAGCAGCATTTGAGGTGTCTGATCCCACAGGAGAGGAGCCCAAGGAGATTTTCATCCAAAGTATTACTCAGGTAATGCTTTTCCTTGAGAAAAAAAATATTTAATAGTTCAATTTATTTTCTGGAAACCACACATCCTTTTTGTAGTGGTACTGTACAATTTAGCTGATTATCAGTTATCAATTTATTAATTATAAATGCTCAAGTACTTTATGAGCTGCTTCATACGGAGCTGTATTTTTATGTGTTGAGAGATTAACAACAGGGACTTTGCACAGTTTTGTTTAATCCTAACCCNCCCCAATCCTACCCCATTCGGCCCCTATGTGGCCCCCTAGGCCCCCAAGCCCCTGTGAGCTTCCCACAAAAACTTCCCACAATGCTATTCAAACAATAGGCCAAGGGACAAAGAGCACATTTACACAAGTGGAGCTTTCTTTAAAAGCAAAAAGGCACTGTTTGGAAGATTTCCAAACCCTATCACCCACACACACACACACACACACACACACACACACACACACCCCCACACACACACACACACACACACACACGCACACACGCACAATGACAATCTAGGGAAGGTGGGGTTGAGATTTTTCCTACGTGAAGTACGATAAGTCCAGGATGGGGCAATAAAAACTATTATTTTTACTTCATGGACCCAATTCAGCTCTTAACACAATTTAAAAAAAAAGAAATTAACTTTATAGTAATCTAACAAAACACAGCTGAAATTGAATATTTTTTATGAATTAGATAATTACCTAAAACATTTAAAAGTCATTTACTGTCATTGAAAAGCTCTAAATTACAAATGATTAGAGAATTTGATCTTGAATAAATATACATATTAGATATGTTGCCATTTTAATAGTAGGGGTGTCCAACCTTCCTTTTCCCCATGGCAGAACCGTCCATATCTCCTTTTTATTGTTTTATCAGGACAATCCTGGGATAGTGACCTGCATGGACAACCATCCCCATGGCTTACAAACCGGACAGAGTGTTCTCTTCAGAGAGGTCGGGGGTATGGAGGAGCTTAATGGTTCTACACGGCCAGTCACGGGTAATGTGTCTGCACCACGTCAAACAGCTTTGATTGATTAAAGCTTAACAAAACTTAAATAAAAATAATTTCTATAATACCACTAGTTTAAAAGTA
This sequence comes from Austrofundulus limnaeus, assembly GCF_001266775.1. Lineage (NCBI taxonomy): Eukaryota > Metazoa > Chordata > Actinopteri > Cyprinodontiformes > Rivulidae > Austrofundulus > Austrofundulus limnaeus. The sequence continues at coordinate 981,467 of NW_013952501.1, read as the reverse complement.
ACAAGTCTGATGTTTTTTACAAGAGTGTCTATAATCCTGCACAACATTTCTGTTTAATTTTGTGTCTTTGTGTGTGTTAGTGCTGTCCCCTCACAGCTTTGAAATCGGAGCCACGTCGCAGCTCCAACCTTACACACATGGAGGTTTTGTTGTTCTGGTTAAAACCCCTAAGACATTCACTTTTGTAAGGAAGCAAATTTGTCTCATTAAATGTCACATTTGGACAAAAAAACAGCTGTTTTATTGTAGTCCACTACCGTAAATATTTTTGTCTTTTTCATGTGTGTTTTAGGAGACATTAGAAGAACAGCTGTGTGATCCTCAGGTCCTGATTCCAGACTTCAGCAAACCAGAGGTGAAAATAAAATGAAAAGCTGATCGGTCATTTAACCACATATATTTTTTTTTGCCTAATTCAGTCAACTATTCAAATAGTACATCAAACTTTATTCATTTCTTTAAAAAAAACATAAATTCAATATATAATTAAATACAAATCATAAATAAAGGAAAGGTAGCAGAAGAAGACAAAATTGTATAATACTGTATCTGCCCCAAATATTCAGTTTATACTCAAAACCACTTCCTATACATGTCTATAAGGAGCAGTAATTGGGTTTGCAGATATTTTGGGTTTGCTGCATGGTACATGCCTTTGTTCATAAATGCCAAAAGTCATTTGTTTGTTTGAGTTTCCTCACTCTCTTGTTTTAAATCTACCCATCAGGCCCCGCTGCAGATCCATGCTGCTATGTTGGCTCTGGACAGGTTCCAGGAGCAGCACTGCAGGCTTCCCAACATTGGGTAAACAGAATTCACCTCTCTTTCTTCTTCTTTTTCGGTCTTTATGTTTTTATAATCCAGTACGAGCTAGTTAAAGTTTATGCTGTTTGAAGCAGATCAAATGTGATGTGATGATAAAGGCTGATGATAGTTTTGCTATTTTTTCAGGTGTTTACAGGATGCAGAGACTTTACTAAAACTGACTGAGGAAGTGAACACGACTTTTAAGAACAAAGTGAGTGTTTGTTTTCACGTTTTATGTTCTATATAGTTACTCAAAATCTGACATTACATCGCCATCCTTTCCTCTTCTTCCTCCCTTAAAGGCTCCTGTGGATGCTGAGCTGGTGCGTTGCTTGTCCAGGACGGCCAGGGGAACTCTGCCTCCTTTGGCTGCAGCTGTAGGAGGAATAGCCAGTCAGGAAGTTCTTAAAGCCATCACAGGGAAGTTTGCACCTCTGCAGCAATGGGTAGGATATTATTATGGAAGTGAAATGAAAGCACAATGTTTTTATTTTTATTTCAGTTGATGATTTTTTTCCCCCTCGTTTTTCTCACGTGTTTAGTTTTATCTTGACACTGTTGAGCTCGTCAGGCCTCTTCAGTCTCTGGCTGTCGAAGAGTTTTTCCCAAGAGGTGATCGGTATGATGGGTTGCGAGCCTGCATTGGTGAATCAATGTGTCTTGATCTACACAAGCTCAGGGTCTTTATGGTAGGAAGTGAACTTTATCAGCATATTAACAGTATCTGTTTGCGTCTAAATAAACATCACTGTTTTTTTTAAAGGTTGGCTGTGGTGCCATAGGTTGTGAGATGCTAAAAAACTTTGCCCTCCTCGGTGTGGGATTGTCCAAGAACTCAGGAGAGGTGAACACTTCTGCCTCACTTTCTTGTGTTTTTTATCTGCATTTTGTCACATTTTACATCTCTTGGTGATACAAATAGTCAAATTTACGCGTCACTTCTCAGGTGTGCATCACCGATCCAGACCTCATTGAAAAGTCAAACCTCAACAGGCAGTTTCTCTTCAGACCCCAACACATACAGGTGAGTAGACATTGCCGTTTCAACCTGTCGTATGAACTGCAATGAGTTTCCCTTTTTTATTTATTTAATTTCTGTTTCAGAAGCCAAAAAGTACGACGGCTGCAGAAGCCACCCTTGATATCAACCCGGAGCTGCGGGTTGAAGCTCATTTAAACAAAGTGTGTCCAGCTTCTGAGAACATCTACAATGACTCCTTCTACTCCTCGCTGAACGTGGTGGTCACTGCGCTGGACAATGTGGAGGCACGGAGATATGTGGACAGGTGTGTGAGGAGACGAGGTGGATGCAGAGGTGTCAAAAGTATTCACATACATTACTGAAGTAGAGATATAGACATTACACTGCAAAAACTGTTCATCTTACCAAGCTTTAAAATCTTATATCCAGCCAAAAAGTATTTTTGATTTTGTTTTGAGACTGATTTACTAAACAAGAACTGATTGTGTAAGAATAATAATCTTGTTTTCAGAATGTGTAAGATTATTTGTCTTGTTAGTCTGAAAATTTGACTCAAATTAAGTCTAAATTTTCTGCCAATGGAGTAAGAAAATTTTACTTGGTAAGATTCTTGAAATAAGAAAAAAATTAGTCAAGTCAAGTATTTCAAGAATCTTACAAAGTAAAATTTTCTTACTTCATTGGCAGAAAATTTTGACCTAATTTGAGTCAAATTTTCAGGCTAACAAGACAAATAATCTTACACATTCTGAAAACAAGATTATTATTCTTACACAGTCAGTTCTTGTTTAGTAAATCAGTCTCAAATCAAGATCAAAAAGACTTTTTGGCTGGATATAAGATTTTAAAACTTGGTTAGGTGGACATTATAGGGTTTAATAAGACTTTTGGAAGTAGAAGCATCAACTTAAGATTTTTTGGTTTTAAACCTAAAGTATAAAAGTAAAAGTAAAGTAAGGGGAACAATGCTTAGGCTGTACCACAGGTCTTTTTATTCTAAAGGCAATATTGATTATAAAATACATTAAAATGTAAATGTGGAAACATTTGGGATGCACCAAGCTACCTGTCCCTTAAAGTTAAATATGTCTTTGAGAATAAAGAGTGATAGTTATCAGCTGGTGGCCCCGGGGTCCATATCTTACTCGTGATGAGTTTTAAGTTGGGGTCTTACTGTAATACGGTGCAGTTTCAAAGTGTTTGTGTTGTTTGCAGCCGCTGTGTGTCCAATCAGAGACCTCTCCTGGACTCAGGCACCATGGGAACTAAAGGACACACTGAGATCATTGTGCCAAACTTAACCGAGTCTTACAACAGCCATGTGAGTTTATGTCTTAAGATTATAGTTTTATTTTGTCTGGCACGTGTAAAAAAACAGAACTGTTTCAAATTGTTGTCCTAAAATATCTGTTGTTCTGCCTCCCAGAGGGACCCCCCAGAAGAGGAGATCCCATTTTGCACTCTCAAGTCTTTCCCTTCTGTTATAGAGCACACCATCCAGTGGGCCAGAGACAAGGTATCGCCACTCAAACACCTACCAGTGTTCTTTTTTAATTTAAATAATGCACAAAATTTAGATACTGCTCTAATCTTTCTCTTTTTTCCTGATTAGTTTGAGAATGCCTTTGCTCACAAGCCCTCCATGTACAACTCTTTCTGGCAGACGCACCCCTCACCTGAAGTAGTGCTACAGGTGGGCTTTTCTGTGACATAGACGTTCTTCTTTCTCATCCAGCATGTCTTAACTCTGCTGTCTTGTGTGCAGAGGATGCAGGCGGGGGAAAGTCTGGAGGGCTCATTCCAGGTTATTAAGCTCCTAAGCAGACGACCCATACAGTGGGAACATTGCATCACCATCGCCCGTCTGAAATTTGAAAAGTATTTTAAAAGAAAGGTAAAGCTCTGACTGAAAAGACATAGAAGTGAAAAGCATAGAGATGAGATGGTTTATAAAAGGTTTAAATCTGCTGTTCTTCATGTAGGCCCTGCAGTTGTTGCACTCTTTCCCACTTGAAACAAGGTTAAAAGATGGAAGTATGTTTTTTTTTTTGTATTTTATAAAGTTTTTTAAATGCTTAAATGAGAATCGATGCATACAGAATAGTTTCTGATTAACCTTTGTCTTTTCTAAGGTTTGTTTTGGCAGTCCCCGAAAAGACCCCCAACACCTATGGAGTTTGACTTGAAAGACCCCTTGTGAGTTGTTACAGTTTGTGTCTTACTCTTTCAAGTTTCCTCTAGTGAAACATACTAAACCTTCCTTTGTTTCCATCAGACACTTCAGCTTCATTATCAGCACTGCGAGGCTCTTTGCTGAGATTCATAATGTCACTTACTCAGAAGAAGTAAGTCTCATATATGTGTTCAACATCATCACATCACACGCACACTAAATTACTACCCAACTGGACTTATTGTGTTCATCAGGATCTTTCTGAAGCGGTGGTGTCCAAGGTTCTCTCCGGTCTCAAGATTCCTGATTACAGACCCGCAGAGAAGGTAAGCTCCTTAGGGCTGAACGATTTTGGAAAATAATCTAATTGCGATTTTTTTATCTATAAATTGCGATTTAATATGCGATTATTTATTTTTTTATGTCTTCTGAAGTATTTTTCAACAAACAGAAGCAATAAATCAATCTGTTTTATAATAAACAAATTAAGATTTACTGAAAGCACAGATTACAATAAAGCAAACAAACCTGTGGCTTTACCTTTTCACCATTTCTAATTGTTCTTGTTTCATAAAACATGATATTAGGCATGTTAAGTGAACTTCCTAAACACTGTCTGAAGGACAGGACAGTCTATAAATAAATAGAAAAAAATATATAAATATAAAAAGAATAAAGCTCAGTTTTACTGCCAGTAAAATCATGAAAAAATAAAGTGCAAAAAACATGAAGAATATAACCACAGAAAACTCTAACTCAAGTCACTAGATTACATCATGACCAATGCAATACATGACATGTTTGCCAATAATTGTGATCTGAGCTATAGGAGAGATGTTAAAAGAGAAAAAAAAAACACTAAATATGTTTAAAACTGCAAATAAACTTAATGAAATAAAAATTATTTTATGACTACAATGCTTAGATCCACATTATATAAATTAATGATAATCTTAAATTTAATCCGCAGACTTTTAGATATCACGAGACACAGGGAGGATGAGGTGAAGAAGTGACTGATCTGTGAGTCAAACACAGCTGGGTCCAGAGATTTATTTTACAGAGACAGTACCAGAGAAAAAACATCACAGTAAATATTATATCTCACTTTAGAAACAAGGCAAGAGCAGTGGCAACTTTGTGCATGCAAGATTCATTTGCAGCGATCTCCTGTCAGCTGATTGCAGCCGTGTGTGTGTGTGTGTGTTGCTGCTACACGAGGCTTCAGTCGGACCGCTTTAGGAAGGGGGAGGGGCTCACTGCACCACTCGCGGGGAAGAAAAGGAGAAAAGTGCTGGCACCAAAGCTTCTAAAAGTCCAAAAACAACAGGCAAAGTCGACAGATTTGTCGCTAGTCGCTTTTTGGGAAAAAAAAAAAGAGGAGCTAGCGGGGTCTGAAAAGCCGCTAGGTCTAGTGACAATGTAGCTAAGTAAGCAACACTGCTCCGCTCGGCTCACTCCCAAGTCATGTGACCAGTCAAATCGCAGCCTTCGTGGTTAGGAAAACTCGTTTTAACATATAGGGAGATTATTGCGAATGCAATTAATCGTTCGGCCCTAAAGCTCCTCAGCTGATTGAGTCTTTGACTTTAGTGTCCTTGTTGGAGGAAGTAGACTGACTGGTGTTGATGTGCTATAGAGCATAGAGACCGATGAGGCTGCGAAGAAGCCCGATCAGATAAAGATGCCTCTAAGCAGCGAAGAGGAGAGGGAGGCCATCGCACAGCTGGAGCAGGCCATCGCCACAAACAAAGCCAAACCAGGTATAAGAAATCACATCTGCCACTGGATTTCACTGTATTTGGTGTAACATGAACAGTACTCAGCACTAACACACGTCCTGTCACTCTGCAGAAGGGCTGCACATGAGTCCCCTCCAGTTCGAAAAAGACGACGACAGCAACGGCCACATCGATTTCGTCACATCGGCGTCCTCCCTCCGAGCCAAGATGTACTCGATCGAGCCCGCTGACAGACTGAAGACCAAACGCATCGCCGGGAAGATCATCCCTGCTATCGCCACAGCAACAGCTGCTGTGGCAGGACTTGTGAGAGCAGCCATTTGTCCATTAATCCTTTCATTTTCGACTGATGTACTGAAACCAAACTGCATGTCATTGCTCACAGCGTCTTCATTTTTTAACAAGGTGGCTCTGGAGTTGATCAAAGTGGTCGGAGGCTACAGGTTGGAGTCTTTCAAAAACTGCTTCTTTAACTTGGCCATTCCAGTCGTCGTGTTCACAGAGCCCGCTGAGGTTAAACAGACTCTCATCAGGTAGGAGGGTTTTTACAGTTAATAACAGAAATGTAACATGACTTATTGAATCTCTCAGCAGCAAAGTGAACATTTCTTTGTAAGATAAGCCAAAGTGATGTACTTTCCAGGAACAACATCTATTTCACCATCTGGGACTGCTGGACCATCTTCGGCCACGAGGACTTCACTCTGTCGGACTTCATGAACGCAGTCCGGGTGAGACATTCATTTGTAATGTTCTGGCTCCGTAATGCAGCTACACTGTTGTAGTGTGCTAGGTGCTTTTGTTGTAATTCATTGTAAAATAAAAACGAAAAAACGTTGTTGCATTCTTGTAGGAAAAGTATGGGATTGAACCTAGTATGGTTGTTCATGGAGTGAAGATGCTGTATGTGCCTGTGATGCCTGGACACTCGAAGAGACTCAAACTCACGTGAGCACTTAACTCATTTTAGCCCCTTTGGATCAGTTTCTTACACTAAAATGATCTCCCTCTTGAACCTCTGCCTCCCACAGGATGCAGAAGCTGATCAGGCCATCAGCAGGCCGCCGCTACGTCGATCTTACCGTATCATTCGCTCCAGAATCTGACGGAGACGTGGACCTTCCCGGTCCTCCTGTCAGGTACTACTTCAGCTCAGACGGGAAGGCGCCCTGACAGCTTCGGAGATGTCCTCTTCAAACCTACTGTGTCCTTATTTCTCTTCTTTCATGCAAACTGTTCAACCCCAAGAGTGTAGGCCAGGCAGGACTAGGAGTTTTCCCGCAGGATGTCATCAGATGACGGTAAAGCTCCTAGACTCAGCGCCCCCCACCCCCCCAGTTAGTATTTCATGGAGCAAGAATGGCAAACCTGGTCCCAGTGTTTTCTTGCCTCACATCTAGCCAGTGAAACATCCAGATGCTTGAGTAGCACTTTTTATTGTACCTCTGTACAGAAATTTTGTTTGTTCGGTTTTTTATTTTTACTCTGAAATGCACAGCCTCGTCTGTGTTAATGCCTTAACAGATACTTTCTTTTTTGTTGTTGTTTATTTTGTGGCATTGAGCCTACTTTAAAAAAAAAGTGGTTATGTAAAAGGCACAGCCCATTTCTCATTTTCGTTTTAAAATGTGCTTGGTTCAAAAGCTATAAGGTTGTTGGGACAGGACATATTTGCAGATAGTAATCATCACATCTTCATCCTCAGAATTTGTTTTATCTCTTCTTATAGAAACCGATCAAGCTGTTGAAAGGTTTAGTGGCAAAATGACCAAAGATACTAATTATCAGCGTGTCTGCAGGTAACGTCTTTCATTACTTTGCCTCATTGGAACATGTTTTTATCATCAGCAAAACATCGAAGAGTACAACGGCACCTTTAATGTGCTTCGTCATGAGCAGGCGCACGTCTGTCGCCTCAGAAAAGCAGCAACACACTCAAAATGATGCATCTAAGGGGTTAGCATGGGTAAAAACCCACCCAAACGCAGCTGCTTTTCCTGCCTTTTTTATTTATTTGGGTATCCACGGCACTGACATTAATACATGTTGGCAAACCATTTGTTAAATGAAATCCTGGTGTCATTTGTGCAGATGTTTCAAGGACAGGAAAGCCTCTAACATCTGTATCCAACATAAAAAAGTCACACTCCTGTTTTAAATTTTGTCCTTTATATCTTCACAGTTCATGGTTTGTCATTTTTTTAATGGATGTATGTTGGTGACGTATTTATTTCTCCTTTTTATGTGTGTCAAACTGAGCCTGTGTTGATGTTAAATGATGGTGCACTTGTTAATTCTTAGTAATGAACCCATGTCACGTTTTTATCCTGGCAAGTTCAATAATTAGCTCCACTTGAAGGTTGTGAAATGGGTCCTTGAAATAGTCTACTGGTTTATATTTGAAGTGATGCCCGTGAAGTTCTAAATTGAGTCAGCACCAAAGTTTAAGTTCAACATGAATTGAAAGGTAAAATAATCTGCTTTGATTGATCTACTGGCCTGAAATAATTCATCATTCATCCATTTCTTTGCTCATATTCACGGTGAATATTTTCTTCAAACAGAATGTCTCCCATGTTAACTCTTGTGCAATGACTTTCATCTGTGTAAAACTAAACAGTGTTGATGAGAGTTGATGATGTACGTTATTGTGACAGCCAGCTCAACCAATGGTCCAATAAAATGTGAGAATTCAGGATGTATTCAGAGTTCAAGCTCTGGAGTCTTTGTTTAAAGAAAAATAATCAAAACTTCTCAAATAGTCTTTTTAGTTTATTAGATTACATCTGATGTTTTCAGGACATAGTATTGTTTTAGAAAATAAACTCCATAAAGCTTTACACTGATAAATAGGTCTATGTATGTACAGGTAGTTCATTAAAAAGTTGATGTAGATTTTATGTTTAAAAAAAATGACAGGATTTTCTTACATTTCATTTATCAATGTAGTGATTTAAAAACTAGTGCAAGTAATATGCATAAATCACAAAAAAATGTTTCTTTACAAGTTTACTTCATAAATCGAGGTCCTGCAGGTTCCCCCAGCTGGGTCCCACTTTGACTTTGGCTTTTAGCTTCACATAGAGTTTCACCGCTGACTCCATCTCCCTCTTAACTATCTGTGCAACCTGACAGAAAAAAAAAAAACTTTACCCCATTTGTTATGTTTAAAAACACACTTAAATAACAAGCCAAACAATACTTTTCCAACCTGTATGAGGTCCTGTTCTGTGGTTTCATATATGAGCTCATCATGCAGCTGCAGGATGAAATAGGCTCCCCTCAGCTGAGATGACCCAGCTCTGCACGCGTTACGGTCTGCTGTAACAACAAGTGTAATTTGAATAGACGTGTATACGTGTGTTGGTGTGGAAAAAGGAGAACGGTGATGAGGTCACCTGTGTGCTGGTGAGACAGCGGCGCTGCAGGATATGTCTGCCGCAGCCGTTTCTGGATGTTCACAGTAGCAAGTTTAACAATGTCTGCTGCAGAACCCTGAACAGTTGTGTTCACTGCCTGCCGCTCTGCCTGATCGTGCCGTGGAGGACAAGAGACGGGGAGGATTAAAAATGGATTTCAAGAGTAAATTTGTGAGGAAACAGTGAAGACGAAATCTTACGTGAGCTTTGATGTGCACGTTGGTGCTGGTGATTCCAGCTAGATACCTCTTGCGGCCCATCAGGGTCTGAACATAGCCGTCCTTTATGCAGTTCTTCACCGTTTGTTTGAGGAAAGTGTTAATCCCTGGGGAAAAAAAGAGAGGCGGAGCACATGATGAGGACAGATGGATCAGGGGTCAGATTTATTAAGGATTGCGTGGAAACCATACTAAAAATGATCGTACGCCCAAAAGGCGAAAATGGCGTACACCAAAAAAAATGTCAGATTTATAAAACCATGCATACGCATCTTTCTGCGCATCTTTCCTTTATAGATCACAGCTGCACCTCAGAGTTTGTGCACAAGGTCCCGCCTCAGGTTCTGCCCTCTACACGCCCACACTCAACCATAAACAGTCAATGTAAAGTACCTCATGAATGTTAAGATGTATTTAAATCAGTCAGCTGATCAATCTCAACAGAAACGATTGGCTCAGACACGCTCTGTCGGGCATCTGGATGATGACAGGTGCTGACAACTGCTCACGTGAACAGAATGTCTAACTGATGCAGATTTTCCCTCATTTTGCAGGTTTACAGATATTTAGAGTAATTTAATGATTTTTTTTTTCAAAAACTCAGCTTCAAATTAATTTTCTCTCAAAGCCTGCAGGATGATAAAAACAATAAATAAAATTAAATAAGTCAGATAAAGTGAAATTAAATATCTGACAGTGATCATTACACAGTGTGGCTATAATTCCTCACTTCACCATCTGTGTTGCAGTTTCCCATCTCTAAAATGAGCGTACATGGGTCAGAGCTGGCTGAGGGACCGCACATTTTCACATCAAGTTTGGATTTTATAAATCACAACCTTTGCGTGAAAAGTGGCGTACGCAAGTTTCTGGGCTCGTTTTGTGCATACGCAAGCTTTATAAATCTGACCCCAGATAACACCTGCAGTGCAGACTTGCTGAATCTGACGATCATTGTAATTACCTTTGTATCTGGCTTTAAAACTCTCAATGTAGCAAGCTGCGTCGTCCTCCTCTACTCCCATCTGCTCCCCCAGGGACTTTGCTCCCATTCCATATATAATACCGTAACAGATCTGTCCACAAACACATGCACACCCAGGTGAGCTTACAGGAGAAAATCCATGCACTAATCTTTTTGTTATCTTCCTTCCTGGAAGGACCTGTTTTGCCTGTTGTCTGAGGCTGTCCTGCACAGTCTCTGGCTCGACACTTTTCCACTCTGCAGCGATGCAACGAAACACGTCTGCTCCTCCATTCAGCACCTGATAAAACACACGGTGTTGGTAACGTTTCAGTCATAAAATATATGATGTCTTGCTACACTGACCTGCAGGAGGCGCTGATCCTTTGAGAGGTGAGCCAGCACTCTCAGCTCCAGCTGGGAGTAATCAGCTGCTATAATCATTCCACCTACGGTTTAATACAGACAAACACCGCTGAGAATGTCAGGAGACATAAAGCAACAAGCAGAGGGTAAATATCAAAGTTAAAAATGAAGTATATCTTCATGCAAACCTGAGAAGGGAACGAAAGCATGTCTCATGCTGACGAAGAAGGCTGGGCCTTGTTCTGCAGGTCTGACTGTAAGTGCTGGAGCCACAGAGCATCTCTTCTTTCTGTTACAACTAAACACTGATTTTATGTAAGTGGCCATTTTTATTTGAATAAATCTGTAAAATAGAATCTATGCAGAAAGGTCTTATTAGATGAGACATTATTACATTATTCCCTCTACACAAAATAGAGGGCCCAGCTGGCACAAATGCTTCATGAGAAGATATATTTGAAATAATGTGCACTTACCCTGATTTACGAGTCATCTGGAAGCCATTTTGTGAAGGTGGGCTCTCAACTATCACTGTGGGCATGGAAATCTCAAAATCTTTGGGGACATTCTGTATGTTTGGTTCAGTGAAGCTCACTCTACCTACAAAAAAAAAGTAAATTCTCATGTTTAGAGTTACCTCAAACAAAACATCTTTCTGTATCAGTGTGTTTTACCTGTGGCTGTGTGGGTCTGGGCGATTGGATATATTCTGTCCATCTCCAGTGTAGGATGGTGTTTCTTCTCTCTCTGTAGGGGGAAGACCACTTTAGTCAAGGCGTTAGTGATCCGCCTCCACTCCAGAATCACACCCGGCAGAGGGTGCAGCGGACGAAGTTTCTCCAGAACATCCTGAGGTGGAAAATAAATCTCTCAGATCTGGGACATTAACAGTTTGAATTTGTTGCTGAAAAAACGCTGAAACGTCTCTGTATGCTCCTTAAAATATTACACAGAATTAGATTCATCATCCCAAATATATTAAGTGTATTGATCAGCATTTTTTTAATTTTAGAGTTTTAAATAATGAACTATGAATCATAAAGCTTCATATTAGAATTAAAAGAAGACATTCTTTGAAGGAAATAATTTCATAGTGATGTGTGATAATTACACTGTCTAAACAAACTTTTCCTTAAAAAACGAGTAATTAGGTTTTGTTTTGAGATTAAATTTGTACCTTTGTGGTGCTGAACTGCTTTCCCAGGCGAACTCTGCCGCCACCTCTCCTGGTGTAACCCAGAGTCTTCTTACTTCTTGGTCCACCTATGTCACCATTTGGAGGTAAATGGAGCTCCAAGAACAGCACCTACGGAGTGTACATGAGCAGAAAATGAGTTGTTATGAAACACTGGAGTTAAAAATCACAGCTGAGGCGCAGAAAGAGTCGGACCTGTGCTATGTCATCGACACTAGTGAGGGAGAAGGTGTGTCCTGCCAGGCTGTAAGCTTCGATCTCCAGAGCTGAAAGTTTGGCTTGCATCACGTGTTTTTGCCTCTCACACTCGTCCACGCTGAAACCTACTCCATTCAACTCCAGCAGGGCCAGACACACCTGGGAGGGCATCTCTTTGTTCCTGAATAAATCTGCCAAAACAGAGTCTATAAACATCTCATTTGCACCAAACCCTTAAAAAGAGAGTGATTTTATACCCAGTGTGCCATCTTTCTCCAACAGTTCAGTGAGATGGTTCATCACGGCGTGGATGAGAACGCTCTGGGTCGCTGCCCTGACACGAGGACAGTGTGAATGTCCACTACCGAGACCGTCCAGCAGGGGTAATTCTTCAGGACAGTAGACCGTCACCATGTTTGTGAGCGTCCTTTCCTCACTGCTAGGGTCCAGCAGCCAGCACGCAACCTGTAGAAAGAATTTGTCACTTTTTTTCCAACATTTTAAAAATTTGTAGAAAAATAAAAACACCCAATATATCCTGAAGGCAGAAAAATAATAATGTTTAAAACTTTGTGTTTCAGTGTGATTGTGAAGAAATTAATGTCTTATAGAATTGAAAATGTTGGAGACTTGCTTTCAGAGACAACTTGTTGGGTCAGTTCGCTAAGTGGTCAATCCTGAGTAAATCCACTGACTTTAAATCAATACTAGAGTTGTAGATTATTTTCTTTAAAACATATGAAATATTGGATAAATTCTTTGTACGACTCTACAAACTTTATTTTAAGAGTTGCTTGGTAAGTATGTCGGAAAATGTAAAGAATGAAAATAATTTTCCTCTACTTTTCAAAATAACTAAGTACTAATAGAAGAACAGAGTGCACATTTGATCTGATTTTCTCACCTTCAGGTCTTCACAGCTTCCCTCCAGGCTGATGCCACAACTCATTACTAGCGTCTTGTACACCTCGATGACGTCATATGTGACTATCACTCTCCCTTTGTGACCGGCTGGTTGTTGGCTGAGGAGGAGCTTCACCTGCTCCAACCTTTTACTTACGGGCAACTCATCATCCAGTGGAGGAGGAGCCAGACTTGAGCTCAGACCTGATGAGGACAAAACAAATTTAAGAATGGAAACTCTAAAATAGCGCAACTGTGTTTTAGTATCCGTGTGTTTTTTAGGACCTTTGCTTTGCTTCTGCTGCAGACAGATGTAGTATGCATCTCTTGATCCCCAGCAGACAGACAGTCCAATCAAAACAAGATCTTCATTGTCCCTTAGTGGAAAACCATCAGTCGGGTTAGGCTTCTGATATACTGCTGATGCTAAGCAAGCAAACATAGATAAAGAGACATTTAACATTTTTAAACTGTGCGGCACACACAAAAAAAAGACTTTTTCACACAAATACTAGGCATATAATGAGGTAAATACTTGGCAAACATTTAAACATAATAATAATGTGACATTTGTTTTAATGTTTTAGTTACCTCGCTGCCTGTGCTTGCTCTTCTCACAGGCCAAAGCGATAGAAAAACGCTCCTTTGTTTTCCACTCTCTAACAAACGTATCAAAAAGGCGCCTATCGCTCGCCACGTCTATGATGGAGAACATCCCAGAGTCGCTGCAACAGAATGAAGCTTCCTGGGACAGCTGCAGAGTAAAACCCTCACTCACCGGTGACTCTGTGTCAGAAGGAGGTTTTGGCTGTGGGTAGTGGGGAGGAGGAGGAGAAGGAGATGCTGACTCTGTGGGAAAGTAAAGGTCCTGGCTGGTGTTAGAACTCAAACGTACAGCAGATTTCATTTCCTTTATTGTCACTCTATTTGCTTCCTGTTTACTGACAGAAGCACACGCGGCGTCTGACAGGTGATTGTAGTTTCCTGTTTGAGGTGTGGGATGGTTTTTGGCTGCTGGTTTGTCTTGAAAATGATTTGAGGGAGTGGACTGTTGACGTGGCTGAGCGGTGACAGGTGACTGCACAGAGGTAGTCAGTTTTATTCTCGGGGTGACTGGTGGTCTTTCTTGAGTTGGGGGAATGAGGTCGCCAGCAGAGTCTGGTCTCTCTGGTGTGTTCTCCCTCTCGTGTCTTGAACCCTTGTGGTAGAAGATGTTTTTGTCAGCGTCAGACTGGGACATCTTTCTTTTCCTTCCTAGTTGCACCTCTTGCTGTGGTAACTCTGGAACACCTGGTGTATTTGAGGCAGCAGCTTGTGTCTGAAGGTTTTCTGAACCTGACTGGTCAGACATACTGGGCCAGCGGTCAAAGATTTCCTGTAAACTAGGGCTGCAATAAAGAGCATTTTCAGAGTCATTTTGGACATGTAGATGTGTAAAAACAGCATTATTAACTTTTTCTCCATTTTTTCCCTCCTCGACACCATTTTCACGAATCATTTCCTGCCTCCCATTTGGTTCAACATCTTTACTATTAAATGGTTTTCTAGTATGTGCTTGATGATTATCAGCTTTCTCCTGGTCACACTCATTTTGAATAGTAGCAGGAAGCAGTGGCTGTATGTGTCCAAGCTGTGAAATGAACAGTGGTTCATCACAAATATCACGGTCTTCGTTTGGTTGCTGGAGCTCTTGTTCGCTCTCAGTCCTCTTTGTGTGTCTCAAAAAGCTCTGTCTATCCAGGAAGTGTTCACCCACCAAGAGCGAGTCCCCCCACTCCGACAGATTAAAGGAGGACTCCCCCCATTGAGCTGCCTCCTGCTCTTCTGCTTCTTGGTTGGCGAGAAGCTCGCTGCGACGTCTCTGGTGGGTTGAAGGAAGAGGACAATCCACGGCGACCTCCTGGCTTGAAGACTGTTCCTGATCTGGCTGGTCAGGCATCTGGTTTGGCCTCAGAGCTACCAGCAGAGGGCTGTCGTACATGCTGTCGAACAGGAAGCTGCTGCTTCTGTTGGGACTCGCGGCAGCAGCTGGATTAGCCTCAGGGACCAGATCATCACACGCATCTTCATCTTTATCTTGGTCGTTACCACCACCAGCTGGATTAGAGGACATCTGTGACAACAGATTTAGATTTTTAAAAAAGGACAGTGATATTTGTGACCCATCACATCGAAACGAGGATCAAGTCCAAAAGTGGAATGTGGAAAAATAGGCAGATATAGGGCTTTGATGTGCAAAAATTGCATTTTGTCAAAATATAATGTTTGATTTGAATGAATTGTTTGAAATATAATCCTAAAAAATTATTTTGAACCTTTTTTTTTATTTTGAGGAAAAACGCACTACATTTTTGAATTTTTCCCCGTGAGCTAGCAATGTTTTTGTTTCTTTTCAACTGGGAAATCTTAATATACAAATAATACTGTATTTGAGGTTTCCTCTTTATATTGACATCAAAAATTACTCAATAACTTTACATAAAATTAGGATCCAGACCAAACAGTAACGTATTATCGTAACCAACAAAACAAATTAAGTCACATCTCCGGAAAAGCTTATGATATTAGAATGATCCGGGTATCAAAATGTAGCTTTTAAAGCCAGGAATCTGAAAATGTAATTACCGGTAGGTCATTTTGTCCAAATTTGACTTAATCCTCATTTTGATATGATGGGTCACATTTGTATTCATGATTATTTTATTAAAGATGATAAAGTCACTTACATTGTGGCAGGTGTTAAGAATGAGCTCCATTTGGCTATCTGTGAGAGAAGTATTGAATCTTGGAGACGCTATGTTGAGGCCTTCTAGTTCATTTCTTCTCACATCTGCTTTTACTATTTCGTCTTCTCTCGCCAACTGCATCTCTACCACCCGATCTTTACTTTCATCTCTGCAGATCTGCTGAGCGATGATTCTTTCTGTCTGAGTGTCCAGGTCAAAGCTGTTGCCAAAACTTTCTCCATCCGTGTTCACCTGTTCCTCAGCTTCGTCATCGGACTTATTGCCTGCATAGAGCTCAGGGGATGAAAATTTATCCACCACTCTGTCATCAGTCCTTCTTCTCTTGGCCTCGGGAGTGAACGGGGGGTGAAAAGCAGGAGACAAGGACAGGGGAGAGTTTATCATATCTGCAAGTGTAGGTGTAGAGACAGCTTGAGGGTCTTCCTTCATAAGGGAAGGTGCTGTAGTTTTCCTGTCTGATCTTTCAGCAAGCTCTACATCATCCTGCGGGGTTTTGCTTGTTTGCATGGACTGAAGGACTTTACTTAATGCTCTGGAGTGCTTCGGTCTCCGCGGGAGCAGAGGGGATACTGTAAGCTTTGTGAGGGACTCTTCTTTTTCTGTGCTTGTGGACACACTTTGTTGTTCTAGACAAGATATTGGGGCTCTGAAACGTGGAGGTGGTGCTGGAGAAAGTAACGGCTGAGGATGTGGAGGAATATGAGGCAGAGGGCTGGAAATGATCTCATCCAACTCCTGGGTTAAGTTTCTTTCTACAGCAGGGTGATCCAAATTAGGATGCTCTGGTGTAGTTGATACACTTCTTTTAGTCATCTCTCCCAATTTTGGGTTGAATTTTTTGCATTTCTCGCCTTCCTGCTTTAACCGTTCTTTTTTGTTGTTTTCTTTAAAAAAAGATTTGTTGCTTATTGTTGATTTATTTGCCATTTCTTCTGTGTTTTCTTTGTCTCCTTCAACCAGAACTTCCCTGACTTTTTGCCTGATTTTTGGTTCAGACATATCTTGATTTCTTGTGTCTTCTTCTTCCCCATCATTCCCATCAACCATCCTCCTCTCAGTGTTATTGTCTCTCCTAATCTCCTCTCTGTGCACCTCAGCGACTCTGCTCTTCTGCTCTGTAGCCCTGTCTCCACTGGGCTGATCGTCAGGGATGCAAGTAGAAGGACACCCTGGTGGAAGCGCTGCTGGATCCCACTTAATTCCCAACTGAGCAAGGTCTTCCTGAAGAAGGAGCCTTGCCTCTGAGACGATCTCAACAGCGGCTTCCTGTTCTGTCAGAGCCCGTCCACCTGTGACCCACACGCAGCGCAGGTTTCGCCTCTCCGCTGCCTCCGTCTCACTCTCGTCCACAGCACGCTTAGAGCTGATGATCCCAACAAAACTAGTCACTTTAAATCTAGATTCTCAGTCTTTGCACAGTTTCATTGTGGACTAATTGAAAGATGTTCAAAACGAATTTGCTGCTTGTTTTATTCCTTAATGGTCTAATTAATAAGGTTTCAATATGTTTATTTAAGCTCACACTAAATGAGAGAAGAATAGAAATTACAAACTTGATTAAATGTGCATCAGTAACTATTGTACTTTTAAATTAGTTTGATTGTTTTGAGAATTTGGCCAAGCTACTGGCCAACTCCATGTTATTAGAAGCTACTGAGCAACTGAAAATCTATACAAATGTATTTATTTATTTTCCAAAAACCTAACTGGGAATTAGAAAGTTGTAGCTTTAATGCTGTGTGACCGTTGCAGCTAAACTTATACACATCAGAAATACATATTATTGGAATAAACAAAAATTGGTGCACACGTACCTCTTGAATGGGATCACATTCCGCAAGGCTTTCTCCACATCAGCTACAGAGGCCCTGGCAAGTTCAGCAACAGTACAGAGACTTTGGGCGTAGAGCGCTCTGGCTCGTGTTGCGTTCAGAAGAGAAATCCTGACCAGATCGACTAGTTCCCTCTGGACTCCAAAGCTCAGCCTGGTCTGGTACTGAGACAACAGCAGCTCCATGTTGTGCCAACCCAGACGCTTACAGAACACTGTTACCATACCTGAGGGGATGAAAATGTTGTCTAATAGTGGTCTAAAAGTGGCCAATGGTGTAGATTTCTGACGGTGAAATTGAACTGTTTTTCTTTATTTGAATGTAAGACTTTTATAAACATATGGATCCAGAGAAACTACATCTCATCTCAGATGCATTTTAATATCCAACCTGCTTCTGACGCCAAGTCATTATAAACCATCCTACAGCAACTTGATGTATTCCTGACTCTAACCAAACTATGATAATCTGGAGACACCAGTGTTTAAAATGAGCCTACAGTGCATCTATAATGTATAACAAAACCTTTCCCAATTCTTGAGTTACTCCTATTTACTGTAATCATTTGCAGACTTTAAAATCAGTATATTTAACGGTGTAATCTATGCAGACACAAACAGTACCTGCATATGTAGACGCCGACTGCTGCAGAGACTGGAGCTGCCCACGGCTGCAGTTGTATTTTGATGCAACAGTTCCCAAAGGAACCTCGTTGACCAGATCTTGTAGGACAAGAGTCGTGAAAAACCTGTAAAGAGATTTAAAAGGTGGTTCTTCAGAGGATATTTATCCAGGTTAGTTTCTATGGAATGAATGAAGTCTGCACACTTATTCTTCAGCACAAGACTGATTTAAATACAGTATACTGTTAGATGGCACTGAACTTTTTAACTTAGGTAGATTGGTAAATAGGTACAAATATTATATATAAGATTTTGGTGCAATGCATTTAATGTTTTTTAATTGACCAGAACAGAAGGCAAAGTTAATGAAGGTCTTCTGCAGGTTTGTATAGTGTGCAAGAGTGACTTTTTTGCTTGTTTGGATTTATTATCTATCTTGGATGCACCACTTTTGTGTACTAGATGTGCAAAGTATTTTTGTTTCTTCTTAGCTAAACAGAAAACAAATGTGAATTTGAGAAGTTGTTAGTAAAAAGATCTACATAAAGTTGGTACTTTATGTGAAATGATGAAGTGGGCTTTACCGTTTATGAATAGCCATTTGTCTGAGCTGCTTCTCTGTCTTGGCAACAAGTTTGCCGCTGACGGATCGAGCTAAGAAACCCTCCTGGACACCGACCAGCTCTGCCACCCTCTTCATCGACGACGGCAGCTGCTCCCACAAGCAAAAGAACTGATACCAGTCTATGGTGGTCCACTCTGCGTACAGTGGGGTGATCTGAAATTTACAACATAGGATTTTACTTTAAAAAAATTTTTTTTGCTAATTGCACAAAAGGAGTTTAAAAGAGTCACAATACCAGATAGAGAATGTGCAAATCATTTTCAAGCACAAAGCCCTTCATGGCCCGCTGGAGATCTGCAAAAATTCCCAGAGCTTCTGGAGGAGAGAGGGAGGAAGAAAGAGTGGCGGCACCAAGTTGTGTTGGACAGTACCGCTCATCTGGAAATGCAGAATCATCAGAGAATGTGCAATGATTAACCTTACAGGGAAAGCATTAGATAAAAATATATTAAATGTCAATTGTTACTTGTCATGTTGTACAGCAGCGCTGTTAAATTTGTATATGTCAAGTTAAAAGTAATAAGAAAAAGCACTGCAGTCACCTTGTCCATCCTTCTGAATACTAATGAATTCATTTTCCATCAGCCATTCAACACAGGCCTCAATAGCTCCTCTGTTTGCCTCTTCATTAGACTCTTTCTTGCCATCACATTTTATGCTTGCAGCTAAAAGTGAACATGAAGCATACTGGCTCACATCCTGTGGAGTGCTGGCAACACCACCAACAACTATCTGGAGGAAGAAAAAGACAAAAAAAATTAAGTCTTTCAGATAAAGCTAACTACTTTTACCATAAAATGCTGCAAAAATGACAATACTGTGAGGACATCTAGTTTAATCTATCAGCAGCAATATGCAGATTGATTGTTGAGAATTTACGTTTGATGTTAATCATACCTCCAGGATGGCTCTCAGCATGCTGGTGGTCACACCGTCACCCTCCCTTCTCACCAGGCAGCTCTTGATTGGCTGAAGAACCCCGTTAAGGAGACTAATACCTTTCTGACGCTCTGCCTGTTTACACACCAGCACACTTTCACCTACAGTACAGGAACAGAGTAAAGGACACTAAAAATACACCCAAAGTTAAAAAAAAGTTTATTCTCTTTCTTCTCTTCATACCTATAGTGTCCACTCCTTTTCTTCCTGCTCGTCCTGCCATCTGTTTGTATGTGAGCGGATCCAGCAAGCGTCCGCTGAACGTTGGGGTTCGGATGATGACCCGACGGGCAGGAAGATTAACCCCTGAAGAGAGGGTAGATGTGGCAGCCAGGACTCGGACCAAGCCCTGACGGAATGCCCCCTCCAACACGTCACGCTCATCAAATGTCAAACCTGTTGAGAGAAACTTTATCTTATATTCATCATCATTTTTTAAAAAGGTTGCATTCTGGTTTGTTGTTTGTTAGAGTTTGAGTGAATGTGTTCACCAGCGTGATGGAAGGCCACTCCCCACGGTACAGTGCGCTGCAGGGTGGGGTCTAAACCTGCTGGCGTTCGCCGCAGCTGAGCCTTAACATCCTCCAGGCCCTCCTGATCCAGATCCACCGGCTGTGGCTGAGCTTCACCCCGACGATCTGGAACAAAAACCACACAATCAGAGCTTTTTGATACCTTCTACTCTAAAACGATACCAACTCAAAGCAAACAAAACATGCAGAAACATCACATATACAATTGTTTTACCTAGTTAGTTTCAATTCAGTCACTTTTCAGTCACTTCTGAACTATATTTTAATTTAAATATAATATATGTATATATAAATATATATTTATTTATTGTTTTTATTTTTCATTTATGCTTTTTCTCATTCCTACCGCTTTGTCTGAGATTGAAGAACTCTCTAGCGATAATATCTGCCAGTTTTTCACACCAGTTCTTCGAGGGGCAGAACAGGAGCACAGAGTGGCCTTCTGTCACCGTCTCATAACACAAACTCACAATGTGCTCATCATCACCCTTTAAACAGAAAAAACAAGCACTCATACAAACGAGAAAAATATCTGAAAAAACTGCACTTATTTCAAAATAGTTTTTGTGCAATATAAAATGTAAACAAAACAGAATGCTGTGATTTATTATTTTGTTTTTCTTTATACTGACCTTATATTTTGCCTCACTGAACACATTTTTCTGAATGCCCTTCTGAATAACAATTCAAAATCAACTTTTTGTTTGAAAAATCATGTTGAGATATAAAAATGACGCTTCCAACAAAATGAGTCTGAAAGGATAAAACCCTGTCTGTTATATGTGTTTGTTAAATCCTCGGGTGAACCTGCTTTTAAAAACAAATCAGCTCAGCAATATTCAAATGAAAGTTAAAACTACCATAAAAATTATAAATAAATAAATAAATACATTGATTTTGTTTTCTATAAGCCTGGGGGAGTGTAAGATGAGCTGAACTGAAGTGGAAAACTGATCGACTGCCAAACCAAAATCTGACTCTGCATTTTCAAGACTTCTGAGAAGGACTGCCAAAAAATTTTAAGCTGGAAATTGATTTAGCATATAAAACCAAATAAGCTGGTCTTTTGAGCTGCCAAATGCCTACAGTGATATTAAAAGAAACAGTGATGCACAGAAGCATCCCTCTGTTTTAACATTTGACAAACCTATTGCTGGCAACCCTTTATAAAGTTGATTTCAAACAGCAATTAGATTGACAAGTAACATTTCATAATGTATGTTGTCTCTGTGTTGCTTTTGATCAAACATGGAGTTTAGGCAATCTGTGCCTCACAATATTTAGCCTTTTTGGGGGGATAAAGTATCTTTTATAAACTATGAATTATGAACAATCCCATTTACCTTGATATTGAGAGCAGGAGTGAACTGCCTCACCACAGAGAGGCTCTTATCAAAGATGTTACAGCCCACTTTGAGATGTTCCTGCAGGGGTACAGGTCTGTAGCCTGTCTGATAAAGCTCTGCATCTAACCAGCCAGCCAGGAGTGAGAGATTTGGCAAAGTGGCGCTCATACCAATTATCTGTACACCCTCTGAAAGAGACCTGTAGAAAAACTAATTAACACATTTTGCAAAGAATTTGCATTGTTTTAAAGAAACTACAAAGGTTTCAAAAACAAAAGTAACAACTCAGACCCTGTGCTACTCTGCTTCTGTGCAATGTAGCGAATTTTGGTGAGGAGCAGTTCCAGCAGGTATCCTCTTCCAGAATCTCCAACCATATGCAACTCATCTACCACCACCATTCCTAGCAAAAATACCATGCTTAAAAACAGCATATTCTACTGATTTATTATTTAATCTGTTAGTCTATAAACAAAAAAGTAATAGAAAAAAACAGGATTTCAAAGCAAATCTTTAAAACTAGCTGGTATTTAATCATGTGTACAGTTATAACGAACATATTACCAAGAAGATCCATGTTATCTTCTTCAATGAGTCTGTTGATTAAAGAATTGGCTTTTTCTATGGTGCAAACAGCCACATCCAGTGTTGTGAAACCTCCAGCGGCTGAAGTGCTGCCCATGTAACCCCCCACACGAATGCCAGCTTCTTCAAAAACGCTCTGCAAAGACAGAGATATAAATCTAATATCTGCACATAAACAATAAAGTGTGCAAAACATGCATTCTGTCCATCGTTTTGTCACCTGAAGGTAGTGCATCTTCTCCTTGGCCACAGAAACAAATGGCAATATGAAGAGAGCTTTTCTTCTGGTCACCAACACGCGCTTCAGCATCAGCAGCTCTGACACCAGAGTTTTGCCGGCACTGGTGGGTGCTAAATTTGTTAAAAACAAAGACTTTTTTTTTTAAAAAGAGAGACCATAAAGACATGTTTTTGTGATTAACTTTGTAGGACAATGTTCCTTACCGGAGTACACCAGGTTCCCCCCCTGCAGCACCCGTCCCATAGTGAGACACTGAGCCTGCCATTCAAACATCTGAGTGACTCCATGTTTCTGGTAGCGCTCTAAAACAGGCTTTGGTAAACCCCAGCTGGATAACAGCAGTTTTTCGGCCTGCTGTACAGGAGCACATAGGGCAACGCCTACAGAGGAGCACAACATACAAACATTATACATGGTATTTAATCAAACTATTATCAAAAATCCCAAACTAAGCATTCACTATGCCCACTGCCCCCAACTGTGTTTAATATGCATTATTTGCCCCCATCTTCATGACTATCCTAATCTGATGGAATGTAAGTTTTCTAAGACAGATACGCAAACAAAAAGCCTAAATAAATGAAGGGTTTTCTGCCGTGGTTGAAAAGGCTTCACCTGGCTGAGGAAGCGTGTCACTGAGAGTGCTGAGCTCCAAGCCGGTGGGGACTGTGAGCACAGAAGCCGACTGATTCTGTAGCGATTGCTGGAGCTTGGCCCTCTTCGTAGCTGCAGCGAGTCGGGTGGGGCTGAACAAGATATAGTTTGTGGATACATCCAGGGCTGGCTCATCATTCTTGCTCAACCTATGTGTGTCGTTGCTAGAAGGAGAGTTTTTTCTTGTGGCCATCAACCTAATTACGAACACAGACAGTGAGCAGGTTGATGCAAAAACATCTGAAAGAAGACAGTAATAATTCAGTCAGGACTTACGGGTTCGAGCTGCCTGCTTTCTGACTGTTTCGTGTTTCCTGACGAGGCAGAATGCTGGCACAGGAAGGTTTTGAACTGTTGTTGTCTTGGTTCACATTCCCAGAGTCCTCACTGAAGAGAAGCTTCTGAGCAAGGTCTTTGCAGTCGGATCTCACTCCTGGTCTTTTTATATCCCCCAAAAACTGAGGACCCGGGAATCTGTCTGTGTGCTGAAGACATGCCCCATTTCTCATCTGCATCAAATCTCTCTCCTTTTTACTGAGTACAGTAAGTGTACCGGGTCGTGGAAACGCAGAAGCGGCTGATGATGTTGGCTCTTCTTTATTTTGCCTGTTCCCCAAACAAGACTTGTCTATTACAGCTTTTGAAATATCAACAGCATCCAAAACCTGCAGGATCTCTTCATCAAGAGCTAAAGTAGATTCTTCCTGTAACACAGGTTTTCCACCCTAAAAGAAAACAACAGTACACATTTGTTTAGTAAACACTGTTAAAAGTTGATGCTAAAAAAATTGCATAAAAACTTCACACTCACCATGAGGCTATGTTTGTTGATGCCATGTGTTTTGTTTGTTTTGTCGGACAGAGAACATGTTTTCTGCAGCACTTTCCCATTTTCATATGGCACATCATCTAGGATGCTATGCTCAGAAATACATAACTGTAATCAGACGTTTTCAAGCAACAGAGATATGTATAAATCCTACAATATCAAAAGAAACAAAGTAGAACTGTAATCTAACCGTACCTTGTCTTCTTTTTGATTTGGTGCTGTCCCAAGTAGCTTTTCTTTTTCAGAGGACCCGAGGTCATGCTCCTAAATTGGACTACTTTTGACAAAAGTGTTTTAATGTTAATTTAACGTGGCATGCGTGATTACGTAACTCTTTTCCCGGAAATAAAAAAAATATATTTTATGTTTTTGGAAATAGGCAAAAACAAGCGTCAGTTACTCACAATTTATTTTGAATTGCTATGTGTAAATAACCCCTCTTGGGTAATACAAACAAACCTAAAATCAAAAAGGCCGCCGGAGGTCCACCCCTAAAATTGTCCGATGGAAAACACCCTGCCCTCATCGAAGGTTCCTATACAGCCACGCCTCTGGGCGTGAACGAGCGGACAGTGGGCGCGCCCGCTGCGACGTTGCGGCGGCTTCAAGATGGCGGAAGCCTTGACAACTCAGGAGCAGCTCGTAAGGGTTTCTAGACCTTTTTTCCTCCCTCGTCTTATCTGTAATGTTCAGTGTGAACATATGTCATCATCAGTTTTGTATTTTCTGATGATTTTTCTAACATATTCAATCACGCGTTCGTTTTGGAAATAATATGATGTAGTAAAAACCCGTGGCCCGTTAATCGAACTGAGTCCGGTGTGACTGACAGTAGTTAGCATGTGTGTTAGCCTGATAGCCCAAAGAGGATAATTTAGCCGGCAATGTGTTTAGTTTGTTCACACTATAGATAACCTCGTCTATTTGTGGCTTACATATGGTTTCAGTGTGCTTATTCTTTTATAAGAGTGTAACTTTGTTGCTTTTAGTTATTCTTAACAAGTACTGTTAGTTTATTTTAACCAGAGATTTAGCTACCACATGCAACCTAGCTGCTAATAGCTATTATTGACCTGCCTGAAATCTCCTCGACTACGCTTTCTTATCAGAATTTAATTGTGTATTGTTAAAATGTAGGTTTTTGATACTTTAAACAAGTTTGTTGTTTTAATTGTGAGGGTGGGTCGTTTTCACGACATGAAAATAAGCCAACTCCAGTGGTGAGCATCTGTGTCGGATCTCCTACTGCCTGTCAAGAGTTCGTGGAAATGGTCCCCCGGTTCCTAGCATTGTTGTTGTCATAGGTTTCTAGTAAAATGGGTGGATCAGATTCAACAAATCAAAAGTCACGAGAATCCGATATTACCCGCTATGATTGGGTCAGCTTGTCTTATCGGCATGATATCTACTCGATACCTTACAACACACACTCCCCACTGCTCTCCAGCTTGGCTGGATTTTAATATCTGTCTTTCACATCCAGTAAAATCAGTATAAATCACAACTCAAAAGGTTGTTTCTGAAACTAATGACATGTTGCTGTATTGTCTGAATCAGTGCTCAGCATCAGATTTACCAGATTTCTCTTTTTCTTGTGTGATTTAGTTCAATCCCTAAATTTATTTTTATGCAACAAAAGAAAACAAGTTTATTTAATGAACTGTGGTCTTAAAATTTCACTTGCCAAGGTCTGTAATACTGTGTTTCATTTCTATTTTTTGAGAGACAATACATTTCCTTGACTCTAAAATCAGTACCACAGTCTCAATTAGGGAATGGCTACAGAAATAAGATATAGCCGCCTTACTTTTAAAATTAGCTTAGACATTCAAACTAAATGTAGGATTATTCTGTTTTATGTTGTGATGTAGAAACAGACTTCACGAAACATGAAACTCTGGAGTCTGAGTCAGGGATGTCACACTAAGACTTCAAACTCAGTATCAATACTAGGTGAAAATTTAAATAACTACAAAATTTAGAAACTCCACTTTGACAAACAAATGTGACTCAAATACAGTGAACGGTTTATTTCCCTGTTTTGTACAAACTGATTAGTTGCTGCTTGCCTTATAAGAAGCTGTTGACAGACATGCTTCAGTTCACCACTGCAGCCGTGTGCCATGTTTTATGATTGCCTTGTGTTTGAAGTTTGTGTTTCAGACAGCAGATTAGTTTTATATGTTAACGTCGGACCAAACAGATAGTGAAGCATACAGCTTTAAGTGATTTGACAAGAAGAGAGAGGGCCGGTTGCTTTCTGGGACACATGCAGGTGTATTTCCAAGTCCACCTCATGCATTTCAATGTGCACTCTCTAAAGGTTGCTGCAGAATGAGATTACATGTTTGCTTTTATTTTTTTGCAATGAAAATAATGCTAAGTTGTTTTGATGCTGATGATGGCAGCGATTCAGAGTTGAAGTCGGTCCATGTTTTAGGAACTGAGCGTTTATGTGTTGTTGATGTGAAAATTTGTGGATTTACTAAAAGAGTGGAAGATGGACAAACAGATATCTAATTAGACAAAGTGAATTGCATTCAGGTTTTTATGTAGTTGATGAGTTTATTTGTTGTGGTTTTCTGGCTTTCAGTTTAAAGGACAAATGTGTCTGATTTTGGGGGAAAGGAGCTAACTGCTTACTCGGTTGTTTTATTTCATCCACAGCATTTTTCGGCTAGTGTCTGTCACAATGTTATTTTGATTATAAAAAAAAGCTGGAAAGATGAGGGGGTTTGTGGATTTGTGAGATTTGTGGATTTTCCTTTACATGTTATTGTTCATCCTCACATCTTAACTTCACCTTTTGCTCCTCTGTCTGAATTGAAACTTTAATGTATTGCCTCTCCCAATAAATAGCACTGCCTTTATTCTTTCCAAACATCCACTGTCTCATCTTACATCTGCTGTCTTGTGTGCTGTGTTTGTTCAGGCTGTGGAGGAGTTCCTGAATGAGGTGCGTAGCAGGGAGCTACCTCACAGCGCTGTGCTTGTCTCACAACCTACAGCTGTTAAGTTTCTTATGGCCCGGAAGTTTGACGTCTCCAGAGCCATCGATCTATTCCAGGCCTATAAGGTTTGTTTGGATTGGTAATACAAGACTAACCTTGTTTTTAATCAATAATAAAACACAAAGTGTCATAAATAGTAAAGAAAACTTTGGGGAGAATGGTCAACAAATTCATCCAGTAATACATCAAATGTAGTTTAAATTATATCTGATTTGTTCATGTTCTCCAAATGCTGGCAACTCTAGAAGATACTTTTCTAAAACAAAGAAAAGCTAGTTACATTTGATCAGCTTGTTAAGAATGAATGCATTGTATTAGATCATTTTTTAGTATTGTAATTAGGATGTTTTTGTATTTTGCTTGTCCTAAACAACTAGTAGCTGCTTAAATCCCTGATTTCAGAACCTAAAAGTCCTTCTTGAACCTCCCATTATTCAGTGCAAAATGAGTTTTGGTAATTTAACACTTTTTCATCAGCTGTTGTTTAAAGATGCACGCATGTCTGTGAGTCTGCTTGACTGTAAACGATTGTTGTAAAAGTTAAATTAGTCAGAAGAGCTGACGTCTCCCTCTCCATTCTGACATTCTCATCATTAGAACACAAGAATCAAAGAAGGCATCATCAATTTAAACCCGGACGAGGAGCCCCTCCGCTCTGAGCTGCTGAGTGGCAAATTTACAGTTCTGGTGAGTCGTAATACAAGTGTGAACACGTACAATACCGAGGAACACTAGTTTGCTGTTCCATGATTATAAAACACAAACAAAAAAACATGCAAGTCATTGAAGACAGCATCTGTTTATGTAGCTGTGTCTCTGCATGCACATGGTTTAGTCTTTGTTTACAAATGAACAATTTCTAGAACATTTATTTATTTATTTATTTTTCGATGTTAATTTGTGGCAAATTAACATGAGAAAACACATCAGCATGGGTGTTGCTGTGCAGAATCCACTGTAGTTTTCATGCCAGGCAAGGTTACAAATAGAAAATGACAAAATATTGTACTGTCTATTAAAATAATTGAATTGGAACATGTTCACAAGAAAAAAAGGTGGGGCTTGATCCTAGATAGCTTATGAAAACTGTAAATGTCATATATCTGGCGACACTGATGGCAGGTGATATTTAGCTTTGAACGAGATGCACGAGCATGAAAAGATTTGCTGCCAAAGTGGTGAATACATGAAGTCTTGTTTGGACTGAGGATGAGACGATGTGTTTATGTTTTATGACCTGTTCTCATTTCCACCAGCCTGGTCGAGATGCTAAGGGTGCCGCTTTAGCACTCTTCACTGCCCGCCTCCATCGGCCGAATGGCACCACCCATAAGGCTGTCCTACAAGCCATCATCTATCAGCTGGACAAAGCCATAGAGAGGTGAAGATCTAATTATCTACTTTTTTAAAAAGTTTTGCTGCTGTTGATGTGCCATTTTTCAACAATGTGTTTTGTTTCCATTATATAGTCTGTATATTGTCATTTCTACTTTTATTGCTCCTAAAAAGTGTTTTGAAGATTTGTACATGTTATTCATGTTCCTTGAAGTACTTATGACAAGAGAACACGAATGTGTAAAATATAAATATAAATTTTATGACATTTTTTTAGTTGCTGCAAATTCTTTTGTTTAACTTTTAGGAGTAATTAGGCAAACTCTTACAAAACACAGGAAATACTTAGATAAATATAAACCAAAGTTCAACAGCAAAAATTAAAACTTGCAGAATCAGCTCAAATCATTTAGGAAGTGTAAAGTCTCACTGTTTTTGACCCTTTGTGTTTTTTTATTTTAAAGTCTTCTTTATTCCTTTCCAGTATACAAACTCAAAAGGATGGACTCATATTTATTTATGACATGACAAACTCAACTTATGGTAATTTTGACTACGATCTCTGTGTCAAGATTCTCGATTTGCTCAAGGTAAATATTCAGGGAGGAAAAACAAAACATCTGCTGTTTCTCTTGTGTGGCTGCCTTTTAACTTTTATAGAATTTCTGACTCTTCTTGTTTTCCTTGTTTCTCTCAGGGAGCGTTTCCAGCTCGTCTAAAATGTGTCTTCATCGTGTCTTCTCCACTCTGGTTTCGAGCACCTTTTGCAGTTCTTCGCCTTTTTGTGCGAGAAAAGCTGAGGGAAAGGGTATGTGTCTTTAGTTTCCATCAGAAATCAACATCTTGAGTTAGACTTATTTTTTTCTCTCTTTTTCAACTTACCAGGTATGCACAGTGAAAGCTCATGAGTTGGCCAATCACATCCCAGTCGCCTCCCTTCCAGAACATCTGGGTGGGACATCCCAGTGCAGCCACGTAGCTTGGATCCAGTCCTGTGTTAACATGCAAACCAACACCGTTCAGGGTGACACACAAGAACACGACGCCCACGACTGTGTGGGCAGCTTGTTGCGCTCCTACAGCCTAGACAACAGCAACACAAGCGTAGGTGCCACGCTGCCCCACACACACGTGAATGCACATTTGGGTACAGAGCGAGCCGTGGCTTACTCTAACTGCTACGGAGACAACAACGCTAACCCACACAACCACTTTGACGGAGTGGAGTGCAGGACTCGAGGCCTAAACCAGTATCAAGGCTCAAATTCTGGTGCAGACAAGTCGCAGGGGAACCACCAACACTGGAACGGTTCAGCGGTAAGTGCAGCCAACACCAGTGTCGGTGGTCCGAATATAAACATAAATGGCCGCGGCTGCCAAGTTCCTCTCCAGTCGGACACTCCCCTCGACACGTCCCTCTCACATAAAGATGTTGGACATGCAGCAGGTGGAGATGCAACAAACAGGCCCCAGAACGAGCCGGCGAAGGAGGGAGACGAGGAGGAAGGGGTGCCTCCGTTACCTCAGAAATCTCTGCCTCGCCCACCTAACCAGCCTTCCTCGCAATCCCCGCCTTTGTCCTCATCATGTGGTCCTGACGATGAGAACCGCTACTCTGAGGTGTCCGTTCACATGCCAGGCCAAGGAGGCACGACGGTGCGTGAGCTGGTGGAGTATGTGAAGAGGAAGAAGAAAAGGGGGATCTATCAGGAGTATGAGGACATCCGCAAGGAGCCTCCAGCAGGCACCTTCGACTATTCAAAGTAAGTCTGTGCACTCTGCAGTGTGTTTGTTTTTCTGCTGGTGAACGTTGTTGCAGATGTACACCGTCTCATCATGCAGCTTCATTTGAGACTCAGCTCCATTTTTGCAGGAAGCTGTGTAATCAGATAAAGAACCGGTACAGTGATGTTCTCTGCCTGGACCAGTCACGAGTGCGACTCTGTCAGCTCTGTGATGATGAAGATGAGGTAATAGTTAATTTCTGTTCTTTTTGTCAATCTCTGATAAAACATTTTTAATTTTATTTCAATAATATTTTCTGATAATGAATGTTTCAATTGACGGCTACATAAATTGAATAAAGAATTCACTGGAATTGTAAATATTTGCACATAATGAATGTGTTTGATTTATGTTTAGTTTTATTTGTGGACCCTGTATTAATCTTAGTTATAATTATTGTCCCTTTACCAAGGATGGAGGGCTCAAGACTGGTCTTGATCTCGAGACTGGCCTCGACACGTTTTTTTTTTTTTCTGGTCTCAGAATGTGATGCCTCGGTCTCGGTCTCGATTGCTAGGGTTATGACAATTTGGGTCAAGACTGTAATAGTTTTTGTAAAAAAAAAAAAAAAAAAAAAAAACTTAACTCCCTTTAATTTTCACCTGCACACACACAAAAATAAACTGAATGTGAATTAAAAGAGTGCAGCTGCATCCTGCCATCTCAGGAAAAAAAAATCTGAAAAGATTCTGCACCGGTGTGCAGAACCAGGAAGAGGGTGAGAGTAGCTGTCTGCTATAAAGTTGTCATTCAGAACAGTCATGGCTGCACTTTGTGTCAGAATAGATCCGTTAGCAATAGGCGGTCTAAAACACAATCTGTTTATAAAACAGCCTTGTTATTTATTTTTTCATCGCAGGTTGTATCTGAACTGTCCGTGCTGTGCTGGAGCCTCTGGTCTTGCCTTGCTTCTCTCTCAGAGCTCGAAGCTTTCTTGAACGACCAGCCTTCAAAACTTGCCCCGCTACATTTAGGCCTAAGGGTAGTCTACAGGGGATTTCCCCAGTGGACCAAACACCTTCTTTCCCACATACAAGTCAGCTGATCTGTTCCTGTGGCCACAGAGTGGACCGGCCGGGTGACAGAAGAAAAAAATAGGCTCTGTGGTGCTTATTAATAACTCAGCTGTCACGAATCAGAAACGTCTGAAAGCCACATAAACTAAATTTATTTGTCTCTTGCATCTAACGGAGAGAAGTGCGGTGCTGCGGCTCAAACTGTCATTCCTCCGTGGAACATAGCTGTCAATCACAAGGAGCACCACAATTGGGGGTTGCTAGAAAGGACTATGTCCCCCACCCCAACCCCTAAAAGAAAGGTGGTCCTACCAGTTTCATTCTCTTGAGTCTGAAGCTTTTGTTTTGTGCTCATTTTAATTGCCCCCAGCTATTAGAATTATTAGAAACCTTATGAGTATCAAAATGAAAAACTAAGAGTTCAAAATCCATCCATTGTCTTTTAACTGCTTCCTTTTTTTCAGGGTCATGGGGGTCCCTGATGCCCATGTCGAAAGGTCACTTTGTAAGAGGTGGGGTAGTTAAAAATATAAAAATTTATTTTACTTAAAATAAAACAAGGAAACCTAAAACCTAGTCACTGTGAATAAAAACAATCAGTCCAAAACAAATGTCCTCAATATCAGGATGCAAGTTCTCAAGAGGTTAGGTAATATAGAAATAATTATTTTTATAATTCTTCACATAAACACAGCTTGCACTGGAACAGCCAGTGGTGTTTTTTGTCAGAGTACTGGCAAGAACTTAAAACCTTGTTAAAAAATCTGTCATTTGATGTAACTGAGAATTCCTCTATTCTGTTATTCTGCCCAAACAAATAATATTAACAAAAAATACAACCCTAACCGTTACTTTACACAAAAATTACTTACAGTAATATTGGCAAGCATTCTATTAAGTTTTATAATCATGTAAAAAGTGTCAGAGCTTTTGTTTAAAAGCTACTTTTCAACATACACTTTTTGAAACGCTTAAACTTTAAAGTTTTTATTATTTTTAAATAAGGCAATGTTTATTACTCTCGCTCTTTAAATTCATACAATTGTGGAATGTAAGCTGATGAATTGAGTTTAGAGAATGTGTATCAGTGTATGGCTGCATTTAATAACTAATATTAATTTATTATGACAATTATGAGTTTAATAGCAAGAAGTAGTTTTGGTTGATTAATTAACCATTGTTGCATTTTTTTTTTTATTTTGTGGTGTACAAAAATAAAAAACTATGTCCTGAAATATTTGTTGAACTCTAAACATTTGACCTTGGTCTTGATCTTAGTCTTGAAGGGTCTGGTCTTGGTCTCGGAACAACTGGTCTTGACTACATCCCTGCCTTCACTGAAGACATTAGGTTGGATCATCAGGCATTACAGATATTTTTGTTTTTGTTTGTTTTGCAGACATCGGATTACATTAATGCCAGTTTCATGGATGGGTACAAGAGGAGCAACGCTTACATCGCCACTCAGGGTTAGACACTGTTTGCCTAGAGTTTAAAATGGTTCATCATATTTATTATACTTTTTAAGATCCACAAGTACTTTATATTCACTGATTAGCTTAGCTTTCAGTGCATTGAAGTGAAAGCAATTCAACTGGCAAGTGATTGTTCTGACCTGCTTTTGACTAAAAAACTTCAAATGCTCAAATGTAGTTTTCAGTGATTTTTAGCAGACAGGTTGATCAAAGTTTACTGGAAAACCTGACACAATTTTTATGTGAAATTTTTATTTTTAAATACTAATAGTTTAATCTGTGGTGTTTAGATAATATTCTGTTATACAATCATCTCTGTTAGATTTCTGAGTCTTGTAAATTAAAGATTCGCTGACTCTGTAATTAATAAAATTGCATGAATGTGTTCAGATGATAATTTTCTCTATATAAAAAGTACTTAAAACTTTCACAGCAGACTTTAGTTTTATGTTGTTATGGTCCATATTTTCCTCTTCAAGCCATCCTTCTCCCCTCAGGTCTTTGCAGTCCCCCTCTTATGACAGATTTGTGTGTTTCAGGTCCTTTGCCAAAAACGTTTGTTGACTTCTGGCGAATGGTTTGGGAACAGATGGTACTTATCATTGTCATGACCACCAGGTGAGATATTTAGATATCTGCAGCCTGATTTATGGATGCTTTTTTTCATGGCTCATATTCAAACTCAGATGTGATGGGCTAAATAATAAAAAGTGATTTAACAATGTTCCCAGGGTTATAGAGCGTGGACGTGTCAAATGTGGTCAGTACTGGCCTCTTGACGAGGGCAGCACAGAACAGCATGGATACTTCTTGGTTAGGAATACACATATCCAGGTGTTTCAGGACTTTAAACTCTCCCATCTTGAGCTGTACAACACACAGGTAAACAAGACTTATTGAATACATTTCAGTTTGGATAATGTGTATCACAACAGTGAGAATTTCAAAAATTGTGGAACTGGTTTTGGTAGTAATGCAGTCGGTTTTTAGGACACTGTTCGCATTCAGAAAAGACCAAAGACTCGCATATTCCATCTCTTTTCCAAGAAAGTTTCTGTCTTTTTCTAAAATGATTTGATGTTTTTTTGTTTGTTTTTTAGTCTGGAGAAAAACGGGAAGTATACCACTACCTCTACGTAAGCTGGCCAGACTTCGGGGTGCCTAAAAGTGCTTCTGCCATGTTAGACTTCCGTGAGCACGTCCTTCGAACAAGAAAGGCTGCAGTCCACAACCTGGGATCTAGCTGGAGGGGGCCTCCAGGGGGCCCGCCTGTGATTGTGCACTGCAGTGCTGGCATAGGACGCACAGGTATATATTGTGAAGTTAAACATACAATTATTCATATGCTTTTACTTTGTTACAAGTCTCAATATTAACATTACATGCAGGTTTTTAATCAGCTTTGTTCGACTCCTCTTTTTAACCCACATTATTTTTTACTTGTCATGTTTCCGTCTCGCTCTGTCCTACTACTCGAAGGCACCTTCTGCACACTGGACATCTGCCTCTCCCAGCTGGCAGACGTCGGCACAGTAGATGTTCGTCAGACAGTTCGAAGGATGCGAACACAGAGGGCGTTCAGCATCCAGACCTGGGACCAGTACTATTTTTGCTACACGGCAGTTATCGAGTACGCTCAGCGACATGGGAAACTGAGCCCAGTGCAGTGGTCGGATTCAGACTTGGAGACTGACAGTGAGTAAGAGACTACACGAACAAGTCAGTCAACCTAAACAGAAGTCATAAAAACGAGAAAGATGAGGAGCAGCGTTTCAGAGCAGAGGGTGGAGGTGACCCTTTAATCATAGGAAACTGTGGATGGTGAACTCCCAACAGTTGCGCTTCCTTCACACAAGTGGATGAAAGGAGACAAGGAGCAAGAAATCGAAATCACAGTGCTGTGGAGAAAAGACACCGGTGAACAAGCTGGCCTGCCATTATCCAAGCCCCCGTTTTACTTCGCAAACTACAGGGGTCTTGGCCTGCCGCTTAACCTGCGTGTTGACAGGAGCATCGTACAAGTTGTAGCATTTTTTTTATCGACTTGCACTTGAGGAATGAAAAACTAACTTCGTTCTTGAAGCCCTCCATACTCAAGTGTTCTGTTTATTTTTATTCCTTTTCAGCTCTGAACAAGTCTGATTACACATAAAAATGTGGAGTGTGAAAAGATGAAACTTGAAAACATACATTTCTTCTTAGTTTCATGATTGTTTTTTTTACTTTAAGAAGAAATGGTTGAGAGTGTTTTTAACTGATTACAGTGTGAGCCATTCAGTTCATTTTTTTAAAAAATGTTTGTCAGTTTTATTTTTCACGACACATGTTTTGATGTGCGCTTCATATTTAGACTAACGTTTTAAAGCCAAAGTACTCACCCTTGAATGCTTGGATGTATTCCTTATTGAGATGTAATCTGAAACCCATCTATATTCTTTGTAACATACATGTATACATTATTGTTCATAATAACATTGAAAATAAGAGCATAAAAGCCTTGTTATATATAAATGACATCATTTTCAGAAAGAAAACCTGTGTAGCGAGCCAGGTTACAACACAAAATGTGATTCTGGTTGGAAACTCATGGGTATGTCAGGTCTAACATCATCTTTGCTCTCTGGGCGTTCAAGTTGGACGTTCTCAAGTAATTTGGCCTTAACTCGATTCACTGCCTCGTAGTACTCAGATTGAAATGAAACTTTAAACTCGTTTTTCTCCTCTTGTTCCTGCCTGTTTTTAAACGTTCCTCCCTCTAAATCACAGTTGTTTTAGATTCTTGAGGCGCATTCTGTCTCAATTTAATGTGCCTTCACGTTTTTCCCCGAGATTAACGTCTCCCACATGAGCAGAACCACCCAATCTGGTGCACTCGCACTGCACATGTTAACTGTCACATCAGACACGTACGTTTTGCCTAATGTCCTTTACATAGTACACTACTTAAAAAAACAAACAAACAAGTAGTGAATTATCTAGTGTCAATTCTGGTTTCAGACATGGATGTTAATTTATTATTTCACCTCAGGGGGCAACTTTAGTTTTTTTGTTTTGTTTTTAGTGTCAAGATCAGATTCTGGGTTTGTATCATAACCTACCATTAAAAAAAAGTCAAGTTTTTGTATTTTTGCTGTATTGTATCCTACTGTATTTGTCTTTGTTTTTCTACAGTATCAAAATCATTGAATGTTGGTACAAAGCTACAAAAAACAGACCAGATATTTAATTCAATAAGCTGAACAAATCAGGTGGGGTCTGAAAGTTTTTTTTTTTTTTTTTTTTTTCGGGTCGACCGTGAAATTTAGGTAGAATATGTCACTTGTCATAGTATTTTCTGTACTATCTTGTTTAAAAAAAGTCTAAATTTTGAACTATAAACATGAGTTTACAGTTTTCCTGTTTTTAGAGGATATTGTAGAGTTATTTTATAAGAACAACATTAACAACTGTCTCATATGCAAAGGACACAGCAAAATAAAAGAACTGTCATAAGGTGTACTTTAAAAAAAAGACAAAGCTGTCATTTTTGTTCACGTAGAAATATATACGAAAATATGAGTTTATCAGCATGAAATGAGAGCCTTGAATGTTATGGTAATGGTGTCAGATTTTAGTCGAACATAATATTTTCTTGTGAATGTGGACCCTGCAACCCTCCAAACCAAAGGCTAGGCTCACCTTAGAGATATATATATACTTAGTTTTTCTTTCACCTCCCCACATCGTTTTCAGCCTACTTGCATGGACACTACCTGTGCAGTCTTGCATCCTTCGACACAAAGACTCCGGAGCACCTCGGGAACATTGCTAACATTTATAGCTGCATAATAGGAGAGTGTGTACATGCTCTGTGCTTTTAATTTCTTTTTTGTAATTATTTTGTAAGAAGAGACAGAATGCAATGTGGATTTGTCATTTTTTATATGTTTTTGTGCTTTAAGTTCATGTGATTGAATGATGGCCTTTTACATGCTGTCAGCCCAGCTGTCCCATTAAAACAATGGTCTTAATATCCTGATTGAATGTGGAGCTGATGTCGCATCAATTTGATGGGAAAAAATCCTAAATTTTTTACTTTTTTTTCACTTAAGTTAGGGGTATAAAATATCTTACACAAATGTGTAAACTTAAAAAAAATGAATGTTAAATTTGGGGCAAACTCCCTGGTAAAAGTTTTTTTTTCTGCAATAAATCAAAGCAGATTTTGTGTCAAATAGGAATGTAAAGATGCACATTTATTCAAGCACACATGACGCAAGTCAAGGTTTCTCATGAAACTGTTCAAGAATAGGTAGATGTTACTTTACAAAATGTAATTTTTATATAAAAATGTCTACAATAATTGAAATTTTAATGCACGAGGATATAAAACTGTAATGAAAGTAAAATGTTTTTGACCCACCTCATTTAAAAAGAAATATTTAGCAGGAAGCCTTGTAAAACTATCTCCCAGTTATAATTATTATTTTTGTATCATATTGAAAGGAAACTGAAAAGTATTTGTTGGGTCAGCAATCGTAATTGTGTCAGAAAACTCAGATATAGCTGTAAAATATCTGATAAATGCCAGTTCACAACAAAATACAATATTAGAATTAAGACCAACAGATAACAGAAAAAGGCTGTCTTAAGTTGCTAACCATCCACATCATCACTCACACATACAGACAATTAAATGTCATTAACATGCCAAAGGTTTTCAGAAAGCTTATCATCTTGACTTGATTTGATTTGATTTAACAGGAAAAGATTACTAAAAATCAAACCTGACTCAGCATAATTGCTGTTTTACAGCAGGTTCCTGTTCTGCAGCACATAAAACACTCAGAAATACAGCATCACAATCACATCATTATACACCATAGACACAAAGACAAACAAGCATACCAAATTTCAAAAAGGCAGTATTTGCAAAATAGGACGTCTAAATATGAGCACAACAAAAAGTGTCCAGCAGATGGCAGACAAGATTCTTCTTAAAGGGCTGTAGTTTTGAAATGGACTTTATGTTTTGAGGAATGTCATTCCATGCTTTAGTATAAACAAAGAAGAAAGACCTCTGGCTGTAACAGTTTTTAAAAGTTGGTAATATCTGTTGTCCTTTTGTAACAGATCTAGTTGAATGACCACTTCCAGAATTTGATTTGGGCAACAATGCGGAGAGTTCCATAATTGGCACCTTGGAAGATCTGAAAATATAAATTAATCCCACTATACAAAACATAATTCTGAAAAGTCAAGGCATCAGACAATGAAAGAACTGTACAGTGATGAGTCCAACCAGGAAGTTTTTTATGAATTTTGTAGGCCCTGTTGTAGAGCCTAACTATGGGTTCTAAGATTTCATTTGTTGTAAGAGACCAAACAGGTAAACAGTACGACATGGTTGAGAGTATAATGGCATGAAGATAGATATTTGAAACAGAAGATGTCTGATTGGATCTAATTTTTGAATAAACGTATAATTTCTGTTTCAACTTAGTGGTTAAGACTTGTACATGATCACGATAAGTCAAATGAGAATCCAAAGTAATTCCAAGATATTTGTAGGTAGTGACAATATCAAGGGGTTTGTTTAAAAAAGTGAGTTGATTTGTTATATTGAAATGTCTCCTGGGTGAGGAAAAATACATGCACACAGTTTTTTTTAACATTAATTGACAAAAGATTATCTTGAAGCCAACCATGAAATGTCTGAAGATCTGCTTKTAACTGACTATTAATAGATTCAATATTGAAATCAGACAAAAAAGAACAGTATCATCAGCATACATTAAAATATTTGAATACTTCAATATTTTTGGAAGGTCATTTATTTATAATAGGAAAAGCAATGGGCCCAGTATGCTACCCTGCGGAACTCCCACGGAACAGGGCAGAGACCCGGACACAGAGCTTCCATGTTTCACAACCTGACACCTATCAGTCAAATTAGCTTTAGCTTCTAGATGCTGAAGTAGTTGATTAAATAATGTTTTTTCAAGTAACTTAGAAAAAATAGGAAGAACAGAAATTGGCCGATAGTTTGAAACTTCTGTTGGATCACCAGATTTAAAAATGAGAGTAATCTGAGCAAACTTCCAGGCATCAGGGAAAATAGACTGCACAATACATAAATTAAACAAATGATGAAACAATGGTAAAAAAAAAAGTGTTGGCATGCATTTTCAAGAAATCCATATTTATCTTATATTTGTCAAATGCATGTGAGCCATTTAGAGATTGGAGTGTATTCAAAACATCACTCTGTGAAATTTCAGAAAATGAAAATTGCTTTGAAGTGTCAGGATATTTAAATAACTTTAAACTATTAGCTTGTCCCGGTAATGATGTCCTTACTGAAGAAATAAAATATTCATTAAATAAGTTAGCAATTTTTTCATGATCAGAAACAAGAAGTCCATTTACTGAGATTTGTGAATTGTTATTAAATGTTTTATTGTTACTTTCACCTGTCACTGACTTAATCGTTTCCCATAATATTTTTGGATATTCTTACTGGCTGAAATAATTTGATTTTTAAAATATTGTTGTTTGGCTTTGCGTAATTCAGCAACACATTTATTTCGGTAACTGTTTAAACGAGACCAATTTTCAGAAGTTTTTGATATTCTATAAGTTTTCATTAAAGAAGCTTTCAACTTTAGATGTATTATAGATGCATTATAGTATCTTTACTGTTGTGGAACTACTAGATTTGCAGCATCAGAGAAAAACTTGATTTGATCAGACCAAGCTGGATTTTGCTGTGATCTGACACATAGAACAGTGGAGTAGTGGTTACGACTGTTGCCTCACAGCAATAATGTCATGGGTTTGATCCCTGGTTTGGACCCTGAGTCGCAATGTTTGACATCTGTGCGTCCAGTGGGATTTACCTGGTCAGATTTATATAGTTTCCCAAGTGTTTGCATATGAATTTGTAATTTCGTTTTTAGAATAATAACAAAACACCACTCTCAACTTGATCCAGAAACTGCATCTCCTTGTTTTATGGCTGCAATACCAAAATGCGCCACGAGGGGTGCAGTACAGACCGGAAGCAGGAAGTGCCGTCAACATTAGAGCGAAATTCAAACTTGTGGAAACCAAACATTTTACAGCTTGAGGGTTTTGTGGTCTACGTTTGTTTTCAGACTTAACTCAGGTAATTTTTTTTTATCATCGAAAAGTCTCACTCCTTTATTGCAGAACATCGTACTCTTGCTGTTTTTAATTTAGATTACTTAGTAGTACCGTCTTTTGTTTGATAGTTAGCCAAAAATGTTAGCAAGTTAAGTTCAGGTTAAACTCAAAACATTATCTTAATAAATAATCGGAGACTGGGAATTTACGAGTTTATATATTTCCCTGTTTAGGTTTATTTTTGGCTAGCTGGATCCGGGATGCCTGTGGAAAGGACTGAGCTGCGCGGAGTTGCAGACCATTATGAAATTTATGAGACTATCGGCTCAGGTATCATGAATCTGTATTAGCAAAACGTGTGAGATCATCTGTGTTGTTCTCTGGCTTGGGTTATAAACCATGTGTGTTTTACAGGGGGCTTTGCGAAAGTCAAGCTGGGTCGACACATCTTGACAAGAGAGAAGGTTGCCATCAAAATCATGAATAAGAAAGATCTTGGGGTGAGTCAGGAAAAAAAATCTGTTTAAGCACAAAACAAAACGATTTAAAACTTTTGATATAAAGTTATGCTGCAATAATTTCTAAAGGGTAAAGCATATTTAATCAAGAAAACTGTCTTTAATTTGATTATTTTCTTTCTTTTCTGTCATCAACATCATCTAAACCAAGTGTGGGCATCAAGGCCAATGAGAGTCTGTTGAATTAACCAGAGATAATATAATATCCCCAAAGAAGGCTTCAAAATGGCCTATGATCTATTAGCCTGGTTTAAAACAGACCCTGTCCTTCACTTTGCTTCGTACAAGGAGCAGTGAAGGGAAAGTAGAATTGAGCGGAGCTGCGTAGGAAGTCAAGGTTCCAGGCTAATGATCTATTGCAGTCCAGGTTAGGGCTGCCACGATTAGTCGATTAATCGACGACTAATCGATTATTAAAATAATCGATGACTAATTTAATAATCTATTAATCGTTTTGTCTTTTTTTTTCTTTACTTTGTTTTTCTCTCCAAACTGCTTTGACACCTTCCACTGCCACGTCTGCCTTTCTGTCCTTGACACACATGCACAGTGGTGGTAACTGCGGTAGGCCGTAGGCGTCACAAGACATTATACAGACAGGCTCTGGTATCATGGCTACCTGACAACGGAGCTCAAAAGTGTGGGATCCTTTTAAGAAAATGAAAGAGAAACCTGTGCAATATCTGCAAGGCAGAACTTGCCTTCCACAGCAATTATTTTTAGTTAGCATATAGCTAAAATCTAACCATGGTTATATAATAGCAGCTGCATTCTGGCGCGATAAGCTCTTTTATATATATATTATATATTTTATAAATGTTTTACATTCAATTAATGTATGATCCGATTAGTCGACTAATCGAAAAAATAATCAGTGAGTAATCGATTATAAAAATAATCGTTTGTGGCAGCCCTAGTCCAGGTAGTCTTTTGCAATATGCTCAAAGATATTATGCAACCCTACCTGTAATCTTAAGAAATATATTTATTTTGTTTGTCCAGTCATTCGATCATAAACATAATTAAAAGTCTATGCCATATGTGAGCCTTTAGTACTTGCAAAGTGACCTTTGAGGCCCCACAATTCTTTGCTATCTTTAACATAAAAACATCTAATAATTTTACTAAATTTGAGTGTTTTAAGCAACAGACATGGCCTCCTAGGCAAAAAGACAAAAAAAAGAGAAAAGGTAGTCCAGCCTGGCAAGTGTTTTGCTACTCTCTTACTGTCACAGTTAATAAAAATACTTTACAAGTATCAGCACCATAGTCTGTACGAAGAGAATATATCTGGACTCTCCTTAGTTAAAATGTTTTACTGATGGCAGTGTAAACTGTGACACTAACAGGAAGACCTGCCCCGTGTAAAGTTGGAGATAGAAGCCATGAAGAACTTGAGTCATCAGCATATCTGTCGACTGTACCAAGTCATAGAAACGTCTTCACAGATATTTATGATTCTTGAGGTAAACAACACTAACAGTACACACAGTGTATGGATAAGAAAGGATATATATATTTTTGTTTTTCTCCCAATAAATGTTTTTCTCCTTTCCCCCCATTTCAGTACTGCCCAGGGGGAGAGTTGTTCGATTACATTATAGCAAAGGACCGACTGTCGGAGCAGGAAACCAGAGTGTTCTTCAGGCAGATTGTGTCAGCGATGGCCTACGTTCACAGCCAGGGATACGCACACAGAGACCTTAAACCGGTACAAAACACAATCATGTTTATGAAGTATGTGATACAACACATGGACAGTACCCTTAAAATGTAAAACTACTTCTAGTTTATTTACATTTTGCTTCCAAGCAGCCTGGTTTAGTTTTAAAGTGATCCTACTCTGCATTTCTTTAGGTTTTCCAAAGCTCTTTCAAAGTTTATCTTTGAACATTTGATTTTTATTCATTTTCTGTCCCACTTCTGACCAGAACAATATTTTTTACAGTATAAAGCACATAATCAGTATCTGAAAGGTGTCTCTTCAAGGTATAAAAATCCAACAAAGACATCACACAACCTGAGAGATGCATCAGTTTATCAACTGTCTGTCAAGTTTTAAGCTTTTCTATCTGTCAAAAAGTTGTACTAAATAAATTGGAACCACTTGTGATTTTATGACAGGCTGCTAATAACAAAGAGCCTAAAGATCCAATTTAAAATTCTTTCTTTGCTAAGCTGTGTGTTATGTGTAGACACAACACTGGTTTATCCCTTTAGTTTGGAAGCATTTTCATGCCTGAGTGATTCATTAGGACTAGAGTTGTGACTTAACAAACACGTTCTTCTGAAAACGATCCGGTGCTAGACAGAAAGAAAACATCTGGCTACGTGAAAGCAAAATATATAGAAGTTGGTACAGTGCTGGATATTTATGATTATGACAATTAATCATTTTAATATCAACTAAAATTTTTTATTTATCTTCACTTTAGGAAAACCTGCTGATTGATGAGAACCATAACTTGAAGCTCATAGACTTTGGCTTATGTGCCAAACCCAAGGTATATCCTTACGTTGTCTGATGGACCCTGTGTGTCCAAAAATGCAAAATAAGTGCATTTGATGAAAAGTAATAATTGCATTTGGTTTTATTTTTTATTACAATGAGGCCAAGTGTAAACCTTACATTTTTGTTTCATGTAATCCTTATGTTATCATGTGGTTGCTCCTATTCAGGGGGGGTTGGGTTATGAGCTGAAGACGTGTTGTGGGAGTCCTGCATACGCTGCTCCTGAACTCATCCAGGGAAAAACATACATTGGATCAGAGGTAAGACATGTTAGATGCTTACAGCTTTGAAATGTTGGGGTTTGATTTTTTAAGATGGTTTAAGGCACGGGTGTCAAACTCCGGTCCTCGAGGATCGCTGTCCTGCATGTTTTCTTGTTTTCCTGCTCAAACACACCTGATTTGCATGAATATATGATTAACAGACTTCTACAGAAATTAAGGAGTTAATTGAAGCACTGAATCAGGTGTGTTAAAGCAAAGAAACAAGGAAAACATGCAGGATAGCGGCCCTTGAGGACCTGAGTTTGCATTTGTTCTTGCTATGAACTATTATTACCTGCCCGTTTGTGTCCTGATCATGTTTACTGGTGCATGACTCAAAATTCCTCCCTGTAACACTCGATGCTGAAATGCTGCTGCTGTGGTGTGTGTAACCTCCAGGCTGATGTATGGAGCATGGGGGTTCTGTTGTTCGCTCTGCTCTGTGGCTACCTCCCCTTTGATGATGACAACTGCATGGTCCTTTATAGGAAGATTACAGTAAGAACATTGCTGCTTCTGTTGTATTTCCATTAAATCACTGGCATTTATAGTCAAATTTACTACCACCATCTATATAAAATTAAGAAAAATAAGTCTCTTTTTTTTATTCCAGAGAGGTAAATACGATAACCCTCAGTGGCTCTCTACAGGAAGTATCCTCCTCCTCAACCAGATGATGCAGGTGTGTTTTCTGTTTGCTCTCTTCTGTTCTTTGTGATGACCAGTCTGGAACACATCAGCAAGAAAACTGTCCGCACAGTCAGACAGAGTGAAACAGTAATTTAGTTTATTTAAGTGCTGGAAGTGCCGACACGTAGGAGCCACAGGTTTGAGTCCAGCTTTGTGTACACTTACCTTTCGTGCTAATCTTGGCC
Organism: Austrofundulus limnaeus; assembly: GCF_001266775.1. Lineage (NCBI taxonomy): Eukaryota > Metazoa > Chordata > Actinopteri > Cyprinodontiformes > Rivulidae > Austrofundulus > Austrofundulus limnaeus. Next base: position 937,631 of record NW_013952501.1, on the reverse strand, counting down.
TCATGAAGTCAAATTTTCTGAAACTGTTTTGCGTTTGTAGCCGGAGTTCAATGCAGATTTGTTAATTACTGAAAATTAATTTTCTTCATTTTTGTGCCAAATGTGGCTACCCTCAAATCAAAATAAAACAAAACTCATATTTTTAACAACACACAAATTTTGTCCCTTTCCCTCCGTTACTTTTGTCTAATTCAAATCATCATTTCAATTATTTTTTATTGTGTTTTTTAGCATTCGTTATAATTTTAAACATTTTCTTCTAAATTAGTATTTATGTATAGAGATTTGCAGGTAAATCCACAAATAAACGTTTCAAATAAAACAAACTTATCACGATTACAATAAAGGTGGCTTATCTAAAGGCCTTGTCACTCTAAAACAACTTATGCAATTTTTTTATGTTTAGATTACTAATAAAAGATATATTTGATCAGTTTGTTAGTATTACAGTATGTACACACCTAAAAGAGGCTTCCAGTTGATCTTTTAAATCCCATCTTCAGCTTAGATGTCTTTAACATTTTCAGGAGTTGGCATGAGTTGTCTAAAACGTTAGTGTGACAGGGCCTTAAGAAACACTGTGACCTCCTTGTAGTCTTAATTCATTTCATTTAGCTTACTAGCTGTAAATGTTTTTGACAGACTCTTCTGTAGTCTCTCCTCCTTTTTTTAAGTTGCAGTTTCCTCATGTGTCCTGTAGGTGGACCCAAAGCGTCGTCTGACTGTCCGGCATCTGTTGGAGCATCCCTGGGTTATGAAGGACTATAACAGCCCTGTGGAGTGGCACAGCAAGCAGCCGGTACCGACACTCAGAAAGCAGCAACTTAATAAAAAAAAAACTCACACAATCTTCAAGTGAAGATGTTTAAGTTGTGTTTTTGCATCATTTCTGTCTCGGATCCTCCCTGTTGAGTCGATTCCTGTTAGTTTTTTTTCTCCCTCAAATAAGCATACAAGTAATTATTTCAAAAGCAGCACTAATTTATTTACTTATATGAATGTCTTTAGATCTTGTGTAAACATTCTAAGTCTTTTTGTGCAGCTTGGCCATCTAGATGAAGACTGCATTACAGAGATGGCAGTCCACATGAAGCGGTCAAGAGAAAGCACCACAGCACTCGTGAAAGAGGTGAGCACCCCTAATTGTGTGTACTCACACATTGTTTGCTGTCCTGTGGTTTGGATTATGGTGTTGCAAATGATGCGTATAAATAGTTAGTGGTGTAGCATGCATATGTTGTGTTAGATGAGCAGTTTAATAGATCTTAACCCCCACAGTGGAAGTATGACCAAACCACAGCCACCTACCTGCTGCTGCTGTCGAAGAAGCAGAGAGGAAAGCCTGTCCGTCTGTGTCCTGAAGCAGCTGTCTACGAGGGGTCTCCTCTGCACCAACTGCAGGTAAGAAACATGACAGCTTCTTTTTATGATATCCTTAAAAAATTAATATAAAGGAATAAAAACAGGATGTTTTGGTACTTAACTTTCAAATATATTGTTTTTCATGGAGGATTTTTTTCTCTTCCCCAGACAAGAGAACTCCTTCAGTACAGTGAGGATGACGATGCTGTGATTATTGGATCTTTGGACTTTTGCTCAGACTACCTTGATGACTGCCAGTGGACCTCTGTCCAACAGCACACGCCCCAGAGAGTCCAAGGTCATCTGAACGGAAACACTAACAGAGACACGGTGTGTGGAGCTGATTCTGTGTGCAAGAGGAGTTCATTCAGAAAAAAAACAAAATGAGACAAGCTTGTGTTAAGTCACAGCATCCAAAAGCAACAGAAAAAAGAGCGTGATTGTGCTTTTTGGATTTAGGTTTAAAAAAAAAGAATTACATCACCTAGATTTTAAAAACTGCACATGTTTGAATAAAACCAGCAAGACTCTTCTAAGAGAGATCTGCTAAACATTTCCTTTCCTGTTTTCTGAAGAGGCTGGCCTCACCTTCAGTGGAAAACAGATACGCTTCCAGCCCGACAGCAGAGAGGGGGAGGACGCCGACGCCACACCACCAGAAAAGGAAGGAGAAAGACCGCGAACAGATCAGCGAAAACAAGGAGAACGTCGCCGAGGAGAAAAAAGATGAAACGTTTGCGTTGCCTCCGCCACGCACCCCGGCGTCCAGCAAGAAGAGCGCTCGCCCCAACAGGAACGTGTTGACCACTCCCAACAAAAACACAAACAGCGCCACCAAATCCACTGCGGGAACACCTAAAGGTGAGGAGAACTTATTTTTGATAGTTTTTATTCAGGCGGAACAGGACCTCATTGAATTTGTTTGTATTTTATAATTGTTTGTTCTTTCAAACAAGAGCTATTAGATTAAATGGGCATTATTTTGCTGTCACTTTCTATGTTCATTTATCCCATTCCCTCTGTCCGTTGCTCGTCTCATAATTACAAGTGCCACAACCACATGCTGCACATTTGCAAGTAAATTGTCTTTTGGTAATAAACTCATTTATTGGGCCTGGTTTTTTTTTTATCTAAAAAGCTTCTCATATTTCAGTGATTTAGCCGTCATTACAGCACAGAAAATGGACACACACCCTTATCACTGTCAACTCAAAGGTGAGCTTATTATCAGGAAGCTAATTCCGTTCACTTATCTGTAAACGAAGGGCAATAAAATGAATGGGAGGATCATTAGAGCCCTAATTATTTGTCATGGTGACGTTTCTGCTCAGATGTCCGGCCTCATTAGTTCCTCGTTGAAATTTGGCCAACAGCCGGCAGATTTACTGTAGCTGAGTTGATGATGAATCCTTGGAGCGCCGCTTAACACCGCTCTCTGTGCTGCCTCCTGTTTACTGAGCCACAGTGTAGAGCAGACACTCTGCAGCCTGTGACATCCTTGTCCAAACGCACACACACACACAGTGGTCTGTGTATGTCTGTCCCTAGGCGTGTGCTGTGACAGGTGTAGCTGTCTCCTCCCTTTGCTTGCTGTCCCACATGGGCTGTAGTGACATGTGTTTGCTCGCCACTGAGGCCCAGTTCTCTGGTGTGGGTGGAGGTGGTTGGTGTCTGTGAGTTTTGTTTAATCCTTGTGTTCCCAAAGTCAGCTGATTTCACATGCAGGAGCAAAGGACTGTCACCGTAATGGTTTCCCATCTCCTTCCAGTTGCTTTTAGATTAGGTTCTTATGTGTGATGTTTATTGAACTTTGCTGTAAATTAATGAAAGATACTAAAGGAAATATTCAAACTCCTAAGTTTTTTTAATCTGGTACAAATAATTGAATCTACTAATTGTCACCACTCTACCGGTATGATGGCATAATAAAGCCGTAATACAAGATTTTTATTATTATTATTATAAGGAAAAAAAGTCATGAAAACGCAGCCTTACCACAGTGTTAAAATAAAGAATGTTGAGCATCTTGTAAAGCTAGTCTTTGGTATTTGTGTTATTTAGCTCTATGGATTCATATGATAAACTGAAGCCGTACGGCATTGCATTGAAAGCATATTACATTAACAGTGACCCAACAGTAATTGCGGACTACTTCATAAACACAGCGACACACTTAGAGGCTGTCCACAGCGGGTGTGAGCCGACCCAGGAATGGAAAATGGACAAGATTATGACTTATTACTGGTAATATTATGACTCTATTCTCGTAATTAAAAAGTACCACGTCGTACTACCAGAGCGGGACAAAACAATGTTGGGGATAAAAAAGGAAAAATATTTTTAAAAAGGTTTTTATTTCTGTATCTCATTCACACTGACAAGTTGTTGAATTCAGCCTTCCCAAAATGCTCCTCTGGAACACACAAAGTATTACCTATAGGAACTTACTTCCTGTGTCGTGTGTGTTATAGGTGGTGACAGTGTGTCTAAGGAGCAAAATAAGAAGAAAGCAGCAGAAAACAAGGATTCTGCAAACATAGAAATACTGGCGTTCAGTCCAGAGCGAAGGTGAGCGGACCACAGGATCGATGGATGCTTCGGGGGGCTTCAGAAGAGATTGTTAGGACAGAGAGAAATAATCATGCAGGACGAAGGTCGATGTTTGTGAGATCATGTTTGCTCCGCAGGTCTAGGTCGCTGGATATGGCTGCCACAGAAGACAGTGGGAAGAAGAAGCGAGGAGGGAAAATGTTTGGTTCCCTGGAGAGAGGCCTGGATAAAGTAATCACCATGCTCACCCCGAGTAAAAGACGAGCCCAGCGGGACGCCCCGCGTAAGATTAAGGTATCTGCAAACAAAAATTAAATGAAAAATATCAGTGTGAATGTTGAATTAACATCACGTTAGAGTTTCCAAATTTTCTGATCATGTTTGTGTTTTTCTACAGGCTCAGTATAATGTGACTCTGACCAGTCAGACCAATCCAGATCAGGTCCTAAACCAGATCCTCTCTGTCCTGCCGGAGAAAAATGTTGACTTCACACAGAAAGGGTGAGATCACACACAGTTTCTTCTGCTTTCTCACAAAACAACTATCCTTTTCTTTTTTTTCTCAACTTCTGCTGTGTTAATGTATGCCCCGCCCATTGCTCAGGTACACCCTGAAGTGTCAGACCTGGGGGGACTTTGGGAAGGTGACCATGGCGTTTGAGCTGGAGGTGTGCCTGCTGCAGAGGCCAGAGGTCGTTGGGGTTCGTCGCCAGAGGCTGAAGGGAGATGCTTGGGTTTACAAACATCTGGTGGAGGACATCCTCTCTACATCCAGTATCTGAGTTAAAAAGCTCTCTGCAGTTATACTGCTTCCACTTATCAACACAAAGGACTTTGATGCTGCTTTTTTGTAACACAACCTTCCTTTGTGTCTTCATGAATGGAGAAAGACTCATCAGTGAGTGAGAAATTGGAACGGAGGAAGATGTGCACATTATTATGTCTTCTCTGGAATATTTCTGCCTTTAGGTCAGCATTATATAAAAAACATGATTTATTAAGTTTATGTCAGGATTGTGTGTTAATTTTGCTTTATGTAGAGCATGTTTTACTTCCCTTTATTATTATTAAAGTGATTTCTATAGGATTTCTTTTGATAAATAAATGAGTATGAAACATAGCACCATCCTTCTGATCTGCTTATTAACATCTTTCTGTCTTGATGTTATTCAGCCCTGAAGGAGTAACACTTGGCTGAACGAGTTAAAGACACAGATCATCACTAATTTACTATCACTGTTTGTTTTTTAATGCCTTCAATTGTCTGATGTTTTACACTGTTCTTTATGCGTTTCTCTGTCTCATTGTCACTCTGTTTTATGATAGTTTTATTGACAAAGTAAAAGGAACAAAATAAATGATTTCTGCTTTTACTAAGACAAAAGAGTGTCAGTGGGTTTAGTTGTTGGACACCAAACATTTTCCTTTTTTTGTGTTCAGTCAGAGAAGCAGTGGTGTGTTTACACTGTCATCATCCGTCTGTTCTTGAAGGCTTCACTTCACTTTAGAAAAGATGAAGGTGTAGCATAGCAACAGCGTTTCTGAGCTTTTAAAATGATTGATGTAAGATTTTGCACCTCAGTTACCTTGATGCAGCTTTGATTGAGCTAAAACTTGGGTTGGTACCTGAGACTTCCAACGTATTCTGAGCCCTAACAGATTGCGTAGGATCTTTGAAACTTTCCTATTAATCTTTAGTTATTCACTCAATTAGCACATTATCTCAAAGTACTGAGTGGATTAAAAAAATAGTAATCAGAAAATAATCATTAGATGCATATCTGCAACTTCACGTTTGGAGACAACCTGATCCAAGATGGCTGTGTAACTGGGTTCAGTTGATAAAAGAGGAGGTTTAATCTAATGAGGTTGGTGGAGGAGGGTGATTTATGACAGATGAAGGGTGGAGTTAGGTAGTTGTGGTAGTAGTGACTCCTGGGATCAGTTTGGAGGATCAGAGTTTTGTTTGAAGCTTTAAAGATTGATAAAAATCCAGATTCATATCTTTACTTTTAAAGTTTTGGCTTCGTTAGCACAGTATTCAGGTTTCTTCCTCAGCTAAATCTTATCATGATCTATTATTAAAGGCGTTTGCCATCATCCCTCCCCTCAAACAGGTGGCGCCTATATTCCCTGAACTCATTCTGGACTCTTTCATTAATCCATTCCTGCTTGAAGACTAGAACAAAAGACCCTGTGACTGAGAGAAAGAGGATTACTTGATTAAATCAGGAGGAAAAAAACAGAATATAAAGCAGTGTTGGAGAACGATTGAACTGATATTCTGTTTAACAACAGTTACTCAGTGTTGGGTGAGAAGAAATCTTATTTATTTTTAATTAAGCTACTGTAATCAAGTAGCTGGATTGTGTGAAGAACCTTGTGATGATGTTTGGACAGCTTATGTCAGAATCTTTCTGTTTGCTGCTTGTAGCTCTGCAGGAGAAATGAGGAGTTTGCTGGCTGTGTCGCTCATTCTCCTTTTCCTGTGTGAGTAAAGTTGTTTCTTATAAAACAAACACTAATGGGATTTAAATTGTCCTTTTGTGAAGCAGATGTGTGTGTTTCTGTTTTTCTGTCAGTATGTCTGAATGTTGTTAACTTTGCAGGGCTTCAGAGGTCAAGTGAGAGCAGAAATGTTTGTGAGGTAGGTGGATGACAAAGGTTGTTGGGCTTACATGTGCTGTAAGGACTTTGAATATGCTGTAAATCTCAAGGATCAGAAAAAGAAACAATAGGATGAAATACATCTTGGAGTTTTAGTAACTATATGTAGCCATTTCATGTCATTGTTAGATGGATTATGTGTTTGTGGTTGCATTCATTTTCGCCATTGTCTGGTTTAATATCAAACCCTTCTAACAGGCCAAAATAGTACAAATGTCCTAATCTATATATGTTGTGGTCATGTTTGTGTGATTAAATCAACTTTCAAGAAACTTTACCTGCAAAAAATATGATTTATAAGTATTTTTTGTTGTTCCCTGTGGCAACACAGAAAAATAAAATCTTATCACCAGACAATAAAAAGTGAAAGCAGACGTTTTATAGGTGATGGGGTTGTTCCCTGCATTTGTCTGCAAAATATTTTGTGATCTACGAAATGATTTTTAATGAAACTCTCAAAGTAATTATTAAATTAACATCTGCAATTAATTAACCATTGGATTCTGACATTTAAAAAATGGCAATTTAGTCAACTGTACAGAGACTGAGGTAAAACTGAATGTAATATTAGCTAAGTCATTCCAAACACTCTGAGCATGACATGGTATTGTGTGTAACAATGTTGGTTTTAAGCAGTGGTGGGCAGCACTAATCTAAATATTAGTTGCACTAACCCGAAAGCACTAACTCATTTAGGTCCCCTAATTCTAAAGCACTAACGCACTGAAAATTTTAACGAAAGCTAATTCTAAAGCACTAATATCCAGTTGACACATGAAGCATTCTTCAGTCAACATGAGACAATATTTACTGTGTGCAGGATGTTGTCACTTGGTGCCCTTGGCCGGCCAAGGCCACATTTGGCCCACGGGCCTTCAGTTTGACGCATGACCTTATAGATAAGTGACACACATATGAACAAAATGTATGACAGCTTTCACCCTCAACTGTGAACAATAATGTTGGTCAATAAAATTTAAAGACCTCAGTTAGTGCTTCTAAATTTAGCCTGTAAATTTAGCAAGTGCTAATCCACTTATGAATTAAAAATTAGCGAAAGCACTAATCAAAAAATTTAGTTCTTCTATCTGTGCTTTAGGGCAGTGGTTCCCAATCCTGGTCCTCAAGTACCCCTATCATGTTTTACTTGTTTCCCTGCTATTCAGCAGGTCTTCAGAAGACTGTTAATCACTCATTCATTCAAACCAGGTGTGTCAAATCAGGGAAACATCTAAAAATCACAGATTTAAATGTTGACAACACCTCAAGAGCTTCTCTGAGCTTGATGAGACATTTTCAAAATATAACATTGACTCAGTTTTATGTTTTTTTAGTATTGCCCCTGGAAGTCATTGATTCTTTGCCATTTATTTGTAAATAATAAATCAGATAACGTATTAAAGCAGTGATTCTCAACCATGTTCCACAAGGACTCCTTTACTACATGTTTAGATGCTTCCCTGATTCGACACACCTGGTTTGAATGAATGAGTGATTAATACTGAAGACCTGCTGAATAGCAGGGGAAAACATCCTGGACAGGGGTAGTTGAGGACCAGGGTTGGGAACCACTGCTTTAGGGGAACTGGACCCACCACTGGTTTTAAGGTTTGAACAAAACATTTCTCAACACAAAACAATCTTAGTTTAAAAAATCTATTAGGAAGCAGAAAATATGTGTTTCATTAAAGACGATTTGTTTTGTACCCTGGACAGTTTGATTACCAAAACAAACCCAAAACAGAACTAAAATGGTGAAGATCTTGGGTGTGTTTTACAGGCAGAAACAAGGAAGTGAGTTAAAATAAACCAGTGGGGAGAAACTTAGTCTCCACACAGCTGATAAAGGTGCTCTGTGTCTGCTGGGTGTAGAAAAAAAGACTCAGCTTAGAGAGACATACTTTTTTTTATCAAACCCGTTTCTTGTACTTTTTTTTTTTTTTATCTTGCAGGCCGTATCCATGAGCGAGGCGGTGGTATCTCTCCTCTTATCTCCCCTGTCTCTGTATTCCTGGATGGCCTCCACGCTGCTCAGACTCATCGTGTCCATCCCGTCTCTCGTCCTCTGCGCTCTCCATCAGTCCCTGCTGCTGATCTTGGCTGTCCCTTGGTGCGTTGCCACTATCTGCATCTCCCTGCTGCTCACGTGTCTCCGCGTTGCCCTGTACCTGCTGCACGTGCTCTTGGTGCTTGGAGCAGTGGCCATTTTGACCCTCGGGCTACACAAGCCGTCTGACGGGGATGCTGAGCGACAACAACAAACAACGGCACCAGTCCAGTTGGGGAGACTCAAAGCTTTTCAAACAAAAACCAAACCAAGACTGAGAGGTCGTAGAGTTGTACAGCAAGGCTGACTTCTGCTGAAAAAAATAATTTTTTACACGTTCTCAACAAGAAAAGCATTCACCTGAATGTGAAATGGCTTCATTTTTGTAATGTTTTTTGCATATAAATTGACCTGGTGACACTTTTTTTGCAAGAAAAATAAAGACAAGCACGAGTCCCTGTGATCTAAATGAGGTTGAAAATGTATACGCTGGTTGCTGCTTTAACAAACGGCCCGCAGTTCTCCACTTATCCATCCCTCTCATTTCCTCTCGAGTCGTCTTTAAACGTGGCCTCCCAATTATCTGCGGATTGTTGTTCTGTTTGCCTCCTCACCCCACCCATCCCTCATTTCTCTACTTGTTATCATTAGGTATGTCCGTCAAGCGGAGATGAGAAGGGTAACGGGGGAAAAAAAATCTTCTGCGTTCCCTGCGTCAGTGCTTTTAATGTTGACGTGCTTATGCAGCCGAGTCCAGCAGTGCAGAACTCGCGAACCGTATTCCTGAAAAACACTAATAAAGGGAGTTAACAGGGAGAGAAACTACATGCGGTGGAGGCTTTGGATGCGAAACTTGTCCAACCAGTAAACAGTGTGCGCAGAGAGGAAAGAACTCGTGGCTCGAGTTAAAAACACACAAAATCAACCGTTTTGCTGAATCAGAATGGTGATGGATGGGGCCTTGACAAGTGATGGATGAACTTTCAGTGTGTGTGTGCGTGTGTGTGAACGAGACAGAAAGACAGAGGGGGAAATGAGGCTGGATCATAGAGATTTATTACATGGCTGTGGCATCCTAATTAGCATAAAGACCGGACTGGGCTACTCAAGCAGAGAATTAAAAACCTTAATTGTGCTGTCAGCCTTCCTCTCTCTTTGCCACCGTTGGCTCGACTTCATTCCACTCTGATTTGTTTCCTCCCACTTCAGCCGCTGCCTCGTCTCTGCCCATGAAGAGGCTTGCGTCCGTGCTGTTTAATTGTTGCTGATAAATGGGAAGTGGGCTGTTTGTAATTGTCCCGGAGATGGTGATGTGTGTGTGTGGGGTAAAAAAAAGGAACTGGAGGAACGAGAGGATGAGTTGTCCTTCGGTGTAAGAAGATTGTGGGGAGGTCATTCATCACATGTTTGTATAAAGGAGGGAAAGTTTGCTTCACAAGGAAGTGTTTGGATCCCGATTAAACTGGAGCCATGTTCACAATGTGTTTTTGTTCTACAGATGGAAAAGGTTCACAATCTTTTTTTTTTTTGATTTTGTATTTTGTTGTCACAATTGAAAGTAAACACATTTTGGAAGATATCAGAGTCAAAACTAGAAAATGTTTGGGGTGTCAACAGCTGCTGACCTAATATCCAACGTAACTTTGAAATAATTTAGCTAAATCTGCCTACATTTTAATATAACTATGTAGGAAGTGTGAAGAGAACCAAGGTCATATCCACTGTTCTGACACTTTCCCCTTTTAGTTTTATAAAACTGATGTTCTGAAAGGAAACTTCAAATGGATGCACTGATGCAACATCCCATTTTGAGCCCTGTTTGACTTGTGGACAATATCCTGATGTATAAAATGAGTGTCACACTCTATCACATTTTTTGTTACACAGTACAGTCTCATTTCTCCTCCTTCACTAAAGCACCCAAACTTGCTTAGATTAAGAAAACTCTCTCATCCTGAACAGTTGCAATTTGATCTGACCCTCGGATTCATTTTTTAATTATTTTTTCTGCCTACTGTACAGAAGGCCTTCTTTTTCTTTAAAAGTTTAAGTAAAATAAAAGGCAATAAAACATTTTCCCCCCAGGTATTTCCCTTTACTTTTTGAATAAATTAACCTTCAAGTTGCTCTTTAAAGCTTGAATTGTTCTACTCTTCAACCAAAATCAAAACAACCAAGACTTATTTTTTTATTTGAACAAATCAGGTCTGGTAGCTTCCAAAAATGTCAGGCTGCCCAGGCTAGCTGTTAGCTTGTTGATCTAACCCGACTTGTATAACCATTTCTGCAACTTGAGGTCCTTTGAGGAGCTATCCAGGACAGGTAAGATACTGTTGATGTTTTCACAGACCCCCCTATTCAAAACATCAAAAGTATCACTTTAATCTGTGAGTAAACACCACAAAAACGTTCTGCTAGAAGTGATAAAGAATATAGCAATCATCAAAAGGAGGGAGGAGAAAGGTCCTCTCTGTGTGTCTGTCCTGTCAAAGCATGTAGAGCAGCAGACAGCCTCTCAGCACTGACAGCTCTCACGCAGACAGCAACACTCCCAGCATGCACTGCTTTAAACTTTGTGCTTCACCCATGTCCTCCCAAATTTTACCTCCTTCATGCGCCTGCTCTTGTCCTCCCTCTTTCTCCCCTTCCGTCTTTTGCTTTTGTTTCAGTTTCTCTCCATTTCTTTTTCTGCTTCTATTTCTCATCCCCTTCTTTTTCTTCTTTCTTTCTCTAATTGGTCTCCGCTGTGTTAGCCGAGACAGGCCTATTCATCATAGCACCATCCTCGGAGACAAACCGTCTGGGAGCAAAGGGGAGATGGACGGAGTCAGACCAGAGGGCGATAGGGCCTGCCGCTTGTCAGCCCACTTCTCTACTCTTTTCATTTTCTTTTTTTCTTCTCCTCCATGTTTCATCCTCTCCTCCCTCCCAAGTCTCCTCTTAGTGCAGAGATGTCGGTTTTACAGAGGGGGAAGGGGGAGGGAGGGGCTGTGGACACATTAGTTAGGCTATTAGTTCAACAAGCTGCTTCCATGCCTGTCAATGGTCCAACACTCACACACACACAAAAGCTCACACACTGTAGCGTCTGACATTTGTAACATGTATCTGTGTCAGAGAAGGACTGGGAGTGATGGGTCGAACTGGAAAATAATGGTTACAAGTGTTTCATCATTTCTTAAGAAGGACCTCAACATGAGCGCTCTGCCTGTGTCAGTTTCTACGTCTGGGATGCGTGTGTGTGTGTGTGAACATGAACGTTGCTGTAAAGGGCAATGGGAATTGTGTAGCAGTAGGTTGCGTGAGCTTTAAATGTCTTGTGTGATAAGGTCAAAGCAGATTTTAAGGACTGTGAGGGTGTCAGAGAGTTTTTCTTTGTTTGATGAGCCAACAGAAAACTGGCTTCTGTTTGAACCTGTGAATGATCGCTGTACTTTTCTGGTGGCTTAAACCTTCCATGCACAAGTACCCACACCATTAAACAATAAGGTCAAAAACAATCTGCATTAGATTCAATGTTTTTTTTTTATGATAAACATAATAGTTTTCCAAAAAAATATATTTTGTATCATATTTAATTTTATATGAAAGCAAATTTGTGTTATTTTGAACATTTAGCTGTAATAAAGTGTTTGGGTTGGGATCATTGCACACCCTTTGGTTTCTTTTACCACATTGCAAAATTCTCCATCTAACCAAGTCTTACAATCTTACATCCAGCCAAAAAGTATTTTTGATCTTGTTTTCAGTTTGATATGCAAAATCAGGGTGTATTACATTATTGATCTTGTTAGCCTGGACATTTTTTAAGAAGTCCTACTGAGTGAAATGGTCTTAAGTGAAATAACCTGCTAGTGCAATAAGACAATAGCACTTCTTGAAATATGGAAAGTTTCCAGGATAACAAAATTAACAATCTAACACAGTGGTTCCCAAACTTTTTGTCTTCTGACCCACAAAATATCCATGGCAAAAACTTGTGACCCCAATTATTACTGGTCTGTGTACACAAACTTCATTAATAACCCTAAAAACAAAGGCCATGTGACAATCTAAACAGCTCGTACACAAATATAAATACAGTGGTTTGCAAAAGTATTC
>NW_013952501.1:922845-924894 GCF_001266775.1 Austrofundulus limnaeus | reverse complement strand
CTTTTGGCCCATAAAATAACAGTAGCAGAGACTTGTGCCCCCAAATGCTTTTGGATGATAAACATTTGTATCAGGTCAACAAAACATGGGCGTAGTAACAATATTTTTATACTACATTTATCCATTTTAAATACGCTAACCCCACTCCTTTGTAACAACTAAGGCAAAAATGTAATTAATTCAGAAAATATTTTCAGGACCCCACTTTGGGTCCCGACCCCAACTTTGGGAAACACTGATCTAACACATTCTGCTCTTTCTTCGAATATCAGTCTCAGAACAAGATCAAAAATACTTTTTGACTGGACATAATATTATAAGACTTGGTTAGATGGACAATTATTCGGTGCACCTGCTTAAATTCCTTTTACATTAAAACAATTACAGGAAGAAACTGTTATTGCAGCAAAACAGAGATTAGTGAGAGAAACATTTTAATAAATTAGTACCAGTTTTGTGTCTGAAAATAAAGTTAATGCTGATGAAAGTACAGGTTAGCAAAAAGCTGTCACAAAGAATGCATCATGCAACAGCTCAACTCTGTTCCATTTTTGTCCTCCCTATTTTTTCATGTATTCACTCTGCTGGTCCTCCTTGACTCAGACCCCCTCCTCTCCCCACTTCTAATACTTCTTCATCATCTCCCCTCCTTTTCCTCCTTTCTCTCCTGCATGAGGTCCTGTTCACTAATCATCTAAAGCCCAATTATTCTCCGATGGCCCCCGCATCTCCTCCCCACGGGGGCCCAGAAGGGCCAAAATATACAGACACTGACTGACGTTAATTTGCATGACTTCTTGGCCTCTATAAGTACCACTGTTGTCTGTCTGCTGTTGTATAGGAGGCCAGAGGAGGAGGAAGATGAAAGGAGGAGAAGAAAAAGTAGAAAGTGTCAGTAGTTAGTCATGTTATGTAATCTGAGTCAACAGGCGGAGCGTTAAGAGAGCAGGTGTCACACTGACTTCTAACCAACAGAACTCATATTTAACAAGCAGGTTTTAATCTGACATATTGTAAAGCAGCTCAGATGAGCATTCCTGTCTCTGATTATTTGAAGTAGAGATTTTGTCAGCTTGTTCACCTGGAGTGTTCAATTGTATGTTAACACAATGAGATGGCGTGGTAGTGGTTGCTGTCCATCAATCTGGCTAGATTTATGAGGTCATTTTCAAATTATTATCCAGTCTACAGTCAAAAATAATATCTACTAAAGGAGACCGTTGCTGATCTCAGATGTTGACGTTCCAACAAATATATCCAACTTGGAGGTTCCAGTTAGGTTTACAAAGCAGCGAGACTGGCAGCGAGTCTTATTGAACAAGGTATTTTGGGCTGGGAGGACTTCAGTGGACATTTTTGGCCATTATACATGGCTCATCTTTTGATAGAATTCAGTAAATATCAACACAAACACATAAAACTATCTGTTAAGCATGGTGACGGAGGGTTAATGATTTGGGCTTGTTTTGCAGCTGCAGGACCTGGAAACCCAGCAGTCACTGAAGTGAATGCGAATCCTCTGTAGAGTCGAACGTGAGGCCAACTGTCCGACAGAAGCTAGACATGCAACCTAAATTAAAGTGAAGGCGTTTAAACCTCCAGGACTCACAATGCTGGGACCACCAAAACTGAAAGTGTGACTCCAACAGAACACAGGAACAAACTCAGAGATCTCATTCTAGCAGAGCGCAGTCCCGGGTTTGTCAGTCTGGATCTGCAAATTTCAAAAGTATCTTACCCCCGTCATTCACCAACACACGTGGTGGGTTTGCCTGCTTTGACTGTGGGACCTCCAGGGCTACTCTGCACAGATGTCCCTGTACACTTAGTTCTGTACGCTTTGACTGTCTGAGTCTTACATCCTGCTATTATGTGCTGGATTGTGTCTGAGGTGTCTTTGCACAGTCAGCATCTCGAGTCCTGCCTGGTATGATAGACCCTGACCTCCACTGCTCTTGTGCTGCCATGTTTAGTGCCCTAATGCCACACACACACACACACACACACACACACACACACACACACACACACACACACACACACACACAC
>NW_013952501.1:910521-921140 GCF_001266775.1 Austrofundulus limnaeus | reverse complement strand
CACACACACACACACACACACACACACACACACACACACACACACACACACACGAGTGGTTGCCATTGCAGTGTCCTGGGCAGGCACCCAATCTATGGACAGCCTGGCTTGTGTCTCAAGCTGGATGTGTGCTGTTTTCTGTGTGTGCAGCGTGTTGTTGCCATGTCTTGGCTCATGTCCTATTATCACCCTTCTCCCTCTTCATCCTCCTCCTCCTCCTCCTCCTCCTCTTTACCTTCACAAACACACACACACACACACACACACATGCACACCTCCTGGCCTGCAGCCAAGACTGCAGCACCGTGACACTTCTTCCATTCAGATTTGTTGGGAGACAACGCAGATGGAAGTGAAACTGGTTGTTTCTCCCCAGAATGAAAGTAGAATCACACTTTGGATTCAAACCAGCAGCTTCATCACCATCATCGTCATTATCATCAACAGACTGTCCACGCTTTTTTTTAAACAAAAGAAAATTTCAGCGTTCAGCTAAAAACTTACACAGACCATTTACCTTCCAAAAAATTATTTTTATTCTGAAGGACCAATAAAATTATGGCAAATATTTACAAATAGTTAACTTCTCAGTTTCACATTACTGGTACATAAATGGAATAATTCACCAACAACAGTCACTCAGGTGGACAGATGGACAGATACACAGACTGAGCATGAAGAGATGCATCAAGGAAACTGCAAATGTAATATTTCACAGTAGAAATCAAAGCCAGAAAATTAAAATAACAATCATATTAACATTAAAGAAATATATAAAACATAACACCAGATTCACCAAGAAGTTCCTGTTTTGTGAATGAAACCAATTACAAGTCAGAAACAGAAGAGTGATATGATATCTTTGGCAAATTCGCACTGCAGTAAAATACATTCAAATATTAAGACAACACACGACACACAAAGAGGAAAAAACACCAAGTTTTCTTTTCAACTACTAGAAAATTGAATAAAAAACATACACATTTTTGTTAAAGAAGCATTTCACCTTTTTTTAATCGTCCTCTCCAGAATACTTGAAGGCATTACTTATCTTCATTTTGTGTTTGTAATCCGTTAAGTCTTTTCTGTCATTTTATGTGTTTTTTTGTTTTGTTTTGTTTTGTTTTGTACAAGAAGCTTTTATTTAAAACAGGCATCCCAGGCTTTGGTGAATGTTGCAGATATGTTTTCTTTCAGTTGTGATTGGATTTAGAAGAAAAGAGCCAGGAGAATTGTTAAAACCAAATTTATTCTTTGCATCTATCTTTGCGCGACTGGACCTATTTCTTTTGTTGTTCCGTTAAACTTTTTTTTCCTTTATTTTGTACCAAAAAAAATCACATATAATTTTTTTTCCTCAACAGCCTAGATAGGAAGCCATGGACACACAGACTCACACACACACTCACACATACAAAGAAAACCTCCAGATTGTTCCACGAAAGGCCACAGTAAGGTGAAAAAATCATGTTATCTGTTTTTCTCTTTCCCTTTTTTGTTGATTGAAACATCTGCTTAAAAAAACACAGTCAATTTGTGGTGGGCTGAGTCGTGCCGTCTTCCTCCTCTTCCTCAGTCGAATAATATTAAGATGTACTGTAACACTTCAGCGTGAGGTCTGTCCAAAGCCTAGTTATATCTGCAACAGATTGTGCCACTAATTGCTGTCAAGATGTGATGCAGAATTCCCCTCAGGTTTAAAGGAAGGCGGAAGCCATCTTCATGGATTCGTATTGAGATACAGTCAAGCAGAGCAGGAGAAATCATAAAAAAAGAAGAGAAGGGGAGAGAGACTGAATTGTATTTATTTTAGCTTCCTGTTTGACCCTAAATGTCTGGAACAATTTTTTAATGGCTACATGAGAGGGAAACCAAACGTTAAATCTCAGTGACTGTTCTTCACCAAATATTGATAAAATGCCATTGAAGTGACCTCACTTTGATCAATCCCCTGCTTGAATCCCAGGCATGACTTTTAACAAAACAGAACAGAGAGAAAGAAGGGATTGATGGGGCCGTGTGAAGGAAAGTAAAAGGACTTTTTGAGGAAGGTCACAGGCCTGAAATCAACTTCTAATCCTGGTTGTGTGGCAGGAGGGTGGGGAGAGAGAAGTGAAGAAGGGAAGATGAGTGCATGAGATATGATGAGATTAGGGCCGAAGGAAGGAGTGGGGGGAGAAGAAGAAACGGGACAAGCTTCTGATGGCACAGCAGGTTTGGACTCCCCTGGGGAACACTGGGGCAGAAGAGGAGGGCGATCACCACTTTACAGAGGACAAAAGGAGGGAGAGAGTGCGACTGTCATGATATCTACGCTTGCGTGTGTGGCCGGTACCACCCACAATGACAGTACNCCACCACCACCACCACCAGCACCACCACACCGCCGCTTCCACCATCTTTACAGTCAATGTCACAGCTGCCAATTGGAACAACGACAATCCACTCTCTCCACATGTGAACCTGTTAGGTCAAAGTGACGGCGAGGCACGATGCTGCACTGCGAGCGAGGCAGAGTTAACAAATAATCCTGTTAACGTATGACTGGATTCTTGGCTCGGGAACTGATTTTAGCCTGTTTGATGCTGTTTGATGCAGCTGATCTGGACGAATGGACACAAGAAGCCTGGCTGGATTTACCTCCTCATGGAGAACATCTTTCAATCGATAGGTGTTCACAGAATTGTATTTGTGTTGAAAAAAAAGGATGATTTATTAATTTTTTTTATATAGTATGATGCGCAGCTCTAGTGGCTTATCACTCAATTTTGGGCCCTTTTTCTGATTATAGTTTTAGTGACTCATGGTCAGTCCGGGTGGGGCGGGGGGTGGGGGTGTCGACGTATAAAACTAAAGGCACTGTCCTCGTTTTCAGCTGGTGTGATTCAGGTTCATTAATGCCTTTGAAGAGTTGAAAGAAAAAGGCAGAAAGAAGGAAAGGCTCAGCGTGTGGGCCATCACAGGAATCGTCTTCTTTAGAGTTGCTGATGCACAACTTTTAAGGTTAAAGGATCAACTCTATTATTATCAAATAAAGAAATACAAAAGCAACTTGGATCAAGAAACAGTTTTTTTTTCCTTCATCCGTGTTCATAATTAGAGCATCTCTGTTTTGTTTTTCACATTGGCGATTTGGTGCCTCCAGTGAGTTTGCAGGTAAAACACTAAACCTCAAAACAGACACGAGTTTTCTTTCACTGACTTCAAAGTTTTGTCAGATCAGCCCAATTGGCTCTCTGACTTTTGAGGGGGAAAAAGACTGATTTTAGATCAGTGCTGACAGAAAAAAAATTGTTTTATTTTGATGAGTAAGGCCTCAACCCTGGTGTCAAGCATTGTCACAGCGCAGAACTGACGTAAGGGGACCCAAAAAACACAGGAAAAAACATTCACACACTGAACTTTTTTTTCTTTTTCAAAAGAAATCAATGATTTATAGGAAATATTTCATGTCAAACAGCACAAACACAAAAAAACAAACTCTCAGAAAAGGGGAAAGAAAAATAACTTTGTTGTTCTGAATTAAGTCAAAATTGGCGCTTTTAAAACAATGATTGAGTCTCTTTGTGCTTTTGTCAGCCGATCCACTAGGGGGAGCCATCTTTGGAGGGTTTAAAGAGAGAAACAGAAATATTGTGAGAAACTAACAAAACACTGCCACTCCTCTCCATTTAGTAGCACCTGTGTTGGGTGTCAACTAGAAACAGGAAAAATGCATTTATAAACAAAGACTTGTTAGCTTTTCATGTTTCACTGCATCATCATCATCATCATCGTCACCATCATATCACCACTATTCTAGCACAACAGCATGACACTATTAGAAATCATTACAGGCATTTACTCTCATCTAGGAGTGCAGCACAGAAAAAAAACCTTTTCAATATATTACTCTGTGTCTCCTCCATTATAAATAGCTCTTAATCAGGACTTTTAAATCTTTGCTGGGGAAGCAGGATAGCACCTTCCTGTCCAGTGACCCAACCTGGTGAAATACAGTTTTTGGTCTGATGGTTTAGGCTGTGCTTTAGTAAAAAGTATTGTTTTTCTGTTTTGTTGGTATTCACACCACTTCAACACAATGTGATAAATGGATGAGTTATTAGAGCTAAGTACAGAGACTGACAAAAAGAACCATAAAATAAGACACAACCAACTCCACATAAGGGCTGAGATTAGTAGAGGTTATGTGATTTTCTGTTTAGTTGAATAACTTCACTGCATCACCAAATCACCAAAGCAGTTTGTTGTGTTGCCCTCTTTGGCTTGGTTATCCATTTCGCTCAGTTAAATTCATGTTGTAAGAAAGGTTTTAATATTTGTGGAAAAAATAACACTTGTAATTGACTCCAACCACTAAAACTAAGTTCACTAAACCCCACCCCTGAACCAGAACTGTCTAGTTGTGGATTATGCTACACAATGAGCAGGTTGTGTCCTTAAAGCTTAGCAAACTCCAGCTATAAACGTAAAGTTTGGTCAGTGCTGACTTTTACTTTCAGATGTGACACGAACCAAAATCTCCTGGGCAAAAGTTCTTTACATCTATTCATCCACCATGTTTTATCATTTGCATGAACTATAGCTGGCAGAAGGGTTAAGTCCACAAGTTTGCTGGTTTGCCAGAAAATCAGCTCAATCCCCAGAAACGCTGTGGTACACCATAAGCTTTATGTTTTTGTTTTGTTCTGTCATTTATGAGCTGTTTTTTTATTTATTTAATTGTGTAGGAAATTGTAAAATAAGCATCTTTGAATAATGCAAATGTAGCTCCTTAACATTCACTGATTTGGCCGTTTAAGTTTGTAATAAACAAAGTGACATCAGGATGGGGCTTAGTGAACATTTGTAAAAAATGACACAATTTTTTACCCATTGTGATCACAGATTAGGTGTGTTGAATCCACAGCAGAGAAAATAAAAGACATGAGGGGGTTTTGGTCATTCAGATTTCTAAGGATTGGATTGTCTTCACTCCAGTGTAGGATGGTATAGAAAACTGATTGATATCAAGTCTTAAAAATAACATCTGGAAAGTGATTTTGCTTTGATCAGCTCAAAAATATCCCCAGTCTGAAAGCACAAGATTTTACTCTGAAGATTGTTGACCTTTTGGGTTTTTTTTAAAGACATTTTAAAATAAGATTCAGTCTTAGTACAATACAACACAGCCTAAATTTCATAAAATGGACCTGTTAAATGATTTTTTTTATCTTCATAGTAATCTGCTCAGACCGGATTGGAATGAAGCCAAGGAGTTTGTTGACATATGTGTATGTGTTGGTTTCAGAGTTAGTAAAAAAAAAAAAAAAAGAAGCAAACTTCACTGACGTCAAGTTTTGAAATGTTGGAGAGTGCGAAAATGCAAGGTTTAACTGATCGGTGCTGGTGCTATCTTTCTTCCCTCATCTCCCGCTCTTCATCCTCCTCTCCTCTCGGGTGGACGGGTCAGTGGCGATCGTAGGCCGAGGCTGTGGCAGTGGCAGCAGGGCCTGCCCCCCGCGATGTCGCACTGTAATAATATGGTGACCCTGTGCAAGAAACACATTTTTTTTCCAACGGTTGAAACAAAAATAAATAAAAGCGTTTTCATTTCAGAAAAAGTTTGAAGGCTGTATAAAATGTAAATTAAAAACAAAACTAAAAAACAGTAATAAAAACTCCTTTTCTGATGCATAACATCAGATTGATTCAAATGTTTTTGCTGCCAACATCTACAAACTCAGAGCAATGTTCTTTAAAATTGATATGTCTGTCACCTGAAGTCTTCTTTTAAAGCGGTTTTTTGCATTTACCAACTTTTATTTGTTCAGTATGAAAGAAACTGTGACATCTAGTGTCATAAATCTAAAACTGCATCCAAGAAATACACAAAACCATTACTTTTTTCCTTAAATTGGCCTGTAAATTGCCCTTAATGTACGTAACTCTGAATCTAAGCTTTTGGGAGATTTTGGAGAAAGGTGTTTAGATTTCACCAGAATAAAAGGAAATAACACACAACTTAATTCGATCTTTCTACTCAAATATATTAATTGGCAGATTCAAAACACTAAAACTTAAAAAACTGAGTTCTGTAAGTATTAAACAAACACTGTTCACTCGCTTCCCAAAAATCTATTGAAACTTATTTAACCTTCTGGTCATTTCTTTCTTTCTTTCTTTCTTTTTTTTTTTTTTTTGTCCCAATGTCATCACGCCAGCAGATCTCAGTCATTACCCTGGAGAGGATTATTTCTATTACAGATAGAAATGATGGCTCAAATGACAAAAATACGACTCAGGTTGTAATAAATCTGAATTCTCCTTTAAAATACAGCGTAAGTGTGAAATGAGCAGCTTCAATTTTCTGCTCAGATAACATTTAACTGTGGATGACAGGAATGAAAGGCAGTGTGAGATAACAGAAGCTGATGAAGCTAATGGCAGAAAAAAAAATAGACTCCCTTTCATGTACAACCAGTCGAATAGACTCAGTCTGCTCTGTGTGGCACTTTTTCTCTTTTTTGCCCTCACACACACACACACACACAAACACACACACACACCATCTAAGTGACAGTCTAAGTTGACACCCTGAGTACAGCTCTACCACTACTGATCCCCTGAGTCTATTCTCTCTCCTGAGGGGAGGTCAATTCAATACGGTAACCCCAAAGACGCACAAAACTTCACACTCTCACACCTTAATACACACAGGAGAAAGAAAAAACAAGCAGACACCCACACCTGTCTCTGCCTCTTCCATCACTCTGACAAGCTGTTTGCTGACAGGTTATGTCTGTCCACAGTCCAGGTAATCTCAGGAGTCTCTTTGGGGAAGTGAGGCATTAAGACAACCTGACAAACTCTTTAGTCTCACTCAGGACTTCAAAACCCCTCACCCTACTTCTCTCCCTTTAGCTTCATTTTTTTAAAACCCCCCTCTGTTTTTCGTTTCTCTTCTGTTCCTCCGCCCTCCCCTGTGTTTTTCTTCTCAATACCTTTCGGTGTGCACTCTGTCGTCAAACTCACGATCAGGCTAAACTGCTTCCTCCTCCGCCATTTTTCACCATCTTCGTGTCCACTCATTTATTCTTTTCTTTTTATACTGTATTTCTCGCTCTCTCCACATACCTTGCATCTGTCCTGCCTGGCTGGTGAAGAGACTGGACGAGCAGCCGATCTCCGTCCCCAGCAGAGACCCATAATCCTGTTGAAACACTGGGGACAGAGGGATGGAGGAGGGACATGAAGAGGTGAGGAGAGGAATGGAAAGGGTTCCCTTAAATAGGTAATCACAGCTGGATCCGTCTCATCTATTGACCTAATACACTTTCACTATCTGCCTGTTAGAAAACTATTCAATGATGAATCACTGGACAGTTTAAATGAAACTATGAAAACTAATGAAAGCAATCATAGAATGTGCTTCCATGGCTTTGGAGCCAACTCAGTATTATCAAACATAAAAACCAACAGATGTTGAGCTAAAATTAATTGTGTTGGAAGCTGAGAGTCATCATCAACACATACAGTACTCCGAGTGTTAACAGATCTCATTGCATCTTTGTTTTTAAACTTTGCCATGCAAGGCAGCTGGAAGCTAATGTTTTGCTGGTCTTAGCTTGTAGCTTTTATTTAGCTGATTTTAGCTTTTGGGCTTATCTATTCAAGTCATTCACAAAAAAAGTTAGGATATTTGCTTTGTTCTTTCTTCAAGTGCTTTTAAACTCAAAAACAAATGTTTTAAAAGTATTTCTTCAAAGAAAGAAACACACTCAGGTAGGTGGTACAGTGCAGGATGAAAAATAATGCAAAGAAAGATTGATTGATAAATGTACGACATCATTAGATTGGTAGAAACTGATGAGTCAGGAACAATGAAAAGAACTGTAATAGTTCCTGATCAGACATGATGCACCAACCTAATAGGCTCGGGTTTGGAAATCTCCATGACTCGTTGTACGTAGAATACTGTGGGTGGGAATACGGACTTCCAGAAAAATCTCCCCCTGAAGGAAAGCACATCACATAAAACAGAGCATGTTTAGCATCTCTTAGAAAATATGTGAAATATACGAAGTCATGTATGGTGTTTGTTTTTCAGTCAACTTCTACAACTGATAACTCTGGAGTTAGTCCAATTCAAGCTGGCTGCCATGGATAACTGAACACAAATCATTGAAACTCTAGAACTGGATGTGGTCGTTGATAAAATTCACAACACATAATCTGATCACTAACACAACACAGTTTTGCATGACACTTTGCTTCATATTGTTGTTAAGATTTGTCTGAAACAAATATAAATCTGTCTCTTCTCATCACAACATGATCTTAGTTTAAAACTCTGGCAGGTGAGGCGGTGGGTTACGTGCATTCCTTTGAAGAAATGCTGACCCCTTTATTTGGTTTTGTTTTGTTTTTCGCCCATATTTACCCCGCCCCTGGTTTCCAGCATATTGCTGACTAGCTGATATTGAATGAACTGGAGAGCACAGTACAGTGGATGATAAGGTAGCTTTTCTCCCTCATTTACTTCTCACTGTCTGGGGTCTACTCTTCCTCACGTCTTCTCCTCCTTCCACTCTCTACTCTTTATTTTTCTCTCTCTTCTCCTCTGGCCCACCTGCCTACAGCCCACCCATCACCCTTC
The DNA here is from genome assembly GCF_001266775.1 of Austrofundulus limnaeus. Taxonomy (NCBI): domain Eukaryota; kingdom Metazoa; phylum Chordata; class Actinopteri; order Cyprinodontiformes; family Rivulidae; genus Austrofundulus; species Austrofundulus limnaeus. Next base: position 912,502 of record NW_013952501.1, on the reverse strand, counting down.
ACATCAAAACAACATTCTCCTTTATTTTTTCCCCTCCGCCACCACTTTTTCTCTCTTTCTTTCTATCCTTACTTTCAGTCTTTTTGCTCTTTCTTTCCATTTTCTCCTGAACCACCCATACCTCCCAGGGGATCCCTCTCCCATAGCTGACAGTCACAGACCCTGATGCCCCCTCCCTCCCACCCCCCCACCAACCCATTCCTCTTCCCTGCCTCTCGTTCTGTCGGTTCTGCCTCACTGCTCTCCAACACCCCCTCTGAGTGTCAGCCCCCCTGCTGCAAAAGAGAGAGGGAGACAGAGAGACAGAGAGGGAAGGGGAAGAGAGTTGCTTGCTTAATGAAGGTATGATATTAGACAGAGTGAACAAAAAGGGGGATAATTTGGCCGAGAAGTGCGGAGATAGAACAAGACACATAAGCAAAGTTTGGAGGTAATCTTTTTTTTACCAGGTCTAGTAAAACAAAAAGAGCTAAAAAAATCAGAGAGAAACTCAAACGCTGACACAACTTGTGTGTTTTTGTTTGTGCGAGTTTTCTTCGAGCGCGCCAATGTGTACGTTCAGCTGCGTCTGTCAGGTGGGGTCGAGATGCGGTCTCCTGCAGCACCCCTGGGCGCCAACATCCTCTCCCTTGTCATCGCCGCAGTGACGGCAGTGTGTCAGCCTGCTTAGAAGACGAGAGGCGGAGGGGGCGAGAGGAGTGGAAAGAAGGCTCGGAGGGTCTCCCTCGTGTAGCTCCGTGTCAAGGTCGCAAACGCAGACACTGTCAAAAACAAACACACACACAAACAGCCGCACGCAGCAAACCCAAACACACACTCAAATATCCTGTCAAACCTGAGGACAGGACGGCGTGAGCGCAGTGGGACAGGGCGACAGGGTTACCCATCTTTAGACGTGTTGTTCCTACATGTCCACTGAGACACGGTGTGTGTGTGTCAGCCCACAGATGTGTGTGTTTCACATATCAAGTGACTGGGAATACACAGAGACAACAACATACAAGCAATATTGTTTTTGTTTATTGTTACTCTGTTCTTCTGTGCTGCTTGTGCGTCTCCCCTGTATTTTTGCACCGGTGTACCTGAACGCTGACCACGACCACCGCTGCTGGGCGTAAAAGCGTTAGGAAAGAAGGGAGAGCGTGAATAGTGTTCCAGGATTGAAACACAAAAGCTGCGTGGAAGGCGGAGTGGAAGGGAATGAATGAATTAGTCGTGGGTCACTGGTGATTCTCATTAAAAACAAATTACTAATGTTGAGGAGGGACAGCTGTGCTACTGTGGCTGGTTTCTAATGATACACCAGGAGACACACGCAGGCACAAACACATGCACATAGAAACAAACACACACACACACCTCCCCCTGGGATCACTGACAGCCACAGTGTAGACAGACAAGAAAGAGGAAGTAGCAAAGCTAAGTACGCTCTCTGAAGACACATATACATAAAACATGTACAATAAAGATCTGTTGATCTGAAATGAGGAGTTAAAACTGACTACAACAGGTAACGTGATCATCGCGTCTGGTTTCACCAAAATAAAATCTGGGAAAAACTGGATTTTGCCATTTAAATGGATGTAGAGTAGCAGCACACTTTACAGCAGGATCACAGTAAATTAGCAATGTTTCAAAAATGATACTTGAGATGTTCACTTCACCCCCCAACTCCCAAATGTCAACATCATCAAATTTAGTGCTACATAAACAAGATTTTATGTATGTATGTATATATATACAGTATGTACTAGGGGTGCAACGATACAGAAAATTCACGATTCGGTTCGGTTCAATACTTTAGTCTCATGGTTCGATGTTTTTTCAATAAAAAAAGAGAAATTTCCATGCCCTTTTTAACTTGTAATTTATTTAAATTAAATATAAACATTTGTTTCACCTCAAAAGTACAGTTTTTAAATTAAATGTTGCTGAAACAGCAGGTTTCTCAGTGGATCTGCGCTCAAAAATGCAGCCTAGG